>NC_041049.1:49137713-49340213 GCF_900634775.1 Gouania willdenowi
TGATGTGTAGAAGACCATTTTTGAGCATTCTTTATTTTAGTCTTATGTGTAGTGTTGGCTATAACCTTAAAACACACCCATTTGTTTTAAAACACAATAACAAAAGTCACATCCATGATTTTCAAAGGATAATGGTAATGGCTTCGAGGTGGAAACATAAAGAAGCACTGCAGGAATGTGTGTGTGCTACTTCGTTTATACTGACAGTCAGCATCAAGTCAGCTGTTGCTAACATGATGGCACAGATTGCATCCAGACACTCCCTCATCCTTCCATCCACCATCGAGCATCGCCGCCTACGTAAACCCCCACCCCCGGTCTCCTGTGACGACCGCACTAATGGATTGCCATATGACCTAGATATGCATACAGCAAAGCTGGATGGAGACCATGAACATTAACAATAAATAATGCAGCATGTTCTAAAAGGCCACTTAAAAAACTATTTATACTGTATATATAACTTAAATATGAATATTCAGAATTTGTTGATGTAATACTGTCACAGTCAAAAAAGATATAAAGATAACACAAAGTGTGAATTTTTGCAAAAACAATTTAATAATAATGATCATTTTATGTTTTAAAGCAGTTATTTTCCACCACTGTGCTACAGCACAACAGTGTGATGTGAGAGTTAGTCAGGTGTATTTTGGGTGAAATTGTCCAATTTCACTTAAATGTACAAAAAATATCCCGACAGCAAATTATATTAGCTGTTGGATGTCTGTTCCAATAATGATCCTGCCCAGCGGGGAAGTAGGCAGCCCAAAAATAGATTGGCAGGCCACATGTTGGAATGACGATGAAGCCTAGACAGCAGCGCGTAGAAAAGAATCTGTGTTGAATTGCAATGTTTCGTCCATAAAGTTAGTGACAGAGTAACACTGGGCTCACACTGAAACGCACTTAGGGGGAAACATGAGTAAAACTACGCCTTAAGTGGTGATTAAATTAACTGGGAGCCGAGTCTGATGGGTCAGACCAGCAAAGCTGTGTGTCGGTGCAAGTGAAACCAATTTCAAAGCGGCCTGACACAAATAAGAAAAGCGAGTTTGGGAGCTGATTTACAAGTTCAGTTCAGAACCTAAAAATAGGTGAACACTGCACACCAGTGTGTCAGTGGGTGGGTGAGCATTCACATTCAGTTTTTTAAGTTTTTATACATGAATAAACCAAAAAAAAAGTTTATTCAGGTTATCAGCTTCATTCTAATTTACCCTAACTAGAAATTAATTTTCCATTGCATGTGCCGCATAATGTACATATAAAAGTGTAATTTTGTCAAAATTGAATGGTTGAGGTCGGCAATATTTTGGTAACGTGAAAAAAGTCCTCTTGTGCTGTATTAGTTTTACCTGTTTATATCACACATGGTTGCTAGGGTCCAATACTGGATGGTCCAGGGTTCACAAATACTTCCCGATTGCTTTTATAGATTAAATTAAAAAATGGAAAATTTGACAAGTCGCTGAAACACAAGTCCCAAGAAACTGTCTGAAGTAAAGTTTGACCTGGAGGACAGACTGGGCCAGCTGGCTATGAGCACAACTGGGTCTAGACCAGCAGTAGCACTTGCCTGGGAACCAGCCATAGGAATTTAAAATCAGACTGAGCTAATGGAAAATGACTGTGTGCCTATGTCAGACACAGTCCCTAAGTGTCCAAAAAACCCAACAAACAGCAGTGAAGTGCACATGCACATACTCTATTATACAATGAGAAAATTGACTCAAAAGTATCACCAAGCAATAATAATGAGCATGCTGCTGCCATGACTATGACTAGTTCTCTAACATTCTTCTTTTACTACTACAACGACTACTTTTAGACAGTCTACACTCATCCATCCATTTTCTGACCCGCTTGCTCCTTTACAATGTCATGGTTACAGCCTCCCACGTATTGATGGGGGGTTGTAATCGACAATGGCCTGTGACAAAATTAATGCAGAATCCCTGTTTCCGGGGACTGTTTATTAGGTTCACCACCTGCCCCTCTCCTGCGCTGTCTGCATTAAACACTGCCTAAAACACCACAAACCGTCTAAACTGCCAAAAAACTACACAAATCATCACTGACTCCTAAATACAGAGCCACCAGTGCCTGCTTAACTTTGCTGTGCCTGTAAAGCTCCATCCGTTTCTTGTCCAGCGCTGCAGCACTCCGTGAAAACCTGAGCAGTTTTAATCATCTTCACCTGCTCAGCGTTTGAATGACATCTCATCAGAGCTACAGAAGATCCGTGGGAAAAGACGAGACCACCGATGCCAGGGATTGTAGAGTCAGAAACATTGTAGGTTAATGATAACTTCTGATACTGTCAAATATTCTGACCGCTAATGGTGAAAAAAAACTGATGTATCCTTGTGTCCATTTACTGGAATGATGTCATCAGGATGATTAAAATAAGTCTTTTTACACTCTCGGAAATCTCGCTCTCGATCACTTCTCACGCGTGAGTTCAATGGTAAACTCTAGAGCGACAAACTCACCTTGGCTGATGAGTCTGACAGAGATGTAGATTACCGTATTTTTACCATTAGAGCACTGATTTCTTGAAAGATTCTTTTTGTGGAAACATAGTATCTGTCTCCAAGGCAGAAATGCCGTGTTAGCTGCTACAGCTAATGCTGCACAGGAGTTGAAAATTCAGGTTTTTCTTGACTTTTTAAACAGTGACTAATCAGCTGATCAGTGCGGTTTCACTTATTGACCTGTTTAGTGTCCATCTTGTGCACTCCCTTCAAATTTGTAAACTGAATTAAAATAATAGCTTAATACAAATAATAATGGACCTGGTTAGTGAATGGTGGACCTCCTCGTAAATGTACATTTTCAGTGAGAACTCATACTGTCCGTTTCACACTCTGAAATCTTGCTTGTCCCATCAATAATAATGATACATTTTATTGATAAGCGCTTTTCAAAAACTCAAAGACACTTTACAGTTGTTAAAACAATTACACAAATCAAAAAAAGAAACTAACAATAATAAAGTCAAAAATATAACAATCACAAGTTAAAAGTTTCTCACATCGGTTTTACAAAAGCGCTTGGATATGTGCATCATAGGGTCTGAATTTAGCCCGCTGGAGACCCAGGTAGTTGGTGTTTTCGTACATCAGGTGTAACCTGTGTGGAAGCGAGGGGAAAGCCCTGCTGAGCTGCTCCCACTGGTTTTTAAAAGTGCTTGGATCCACCGAAAGTGGCTTCAGCGGAAATCCTTTGTCCCCCTTGAGTCTGAATATGTGTAACATTAATAATAAACACTATTAAAACAATAAAGATCTCTGGAATAAATTTTCAAATGCTGTTAGGTTGGAAATATCAACAGGGTGAACGAGCTTGTTTACGTTTATATCCCTCTCGACCTATGACCCCCCCAGGTCACGCATGCACAGTTCCAGAGTGTGAAAAGGCTAATAAGGTTAATTTAAATTAAGTTGATCAAAACTTAAACAATAAACCTGCTCAGATTCAGTAAACCATTGACCTCTGGGGGGAAATTGGGTTTTTACTAAACAGAGAAAATGGACTCAGCTATTATGTACAGTACCTGTTGTATGGAGAATAAATGTTGAGATGCTTTAATAAAAAGGAAAAAAGAAAAAGAAAGAAAAGCGTAACCGTGTCTTTACCTGATAAAAACAAAAATGTCTCCAGCAGCATTAAGCTTTGTAGATGGAGTGGTGATATCTGCAGGTAACATTATAGCATAATGAATATTCCTAAAAGTGATTTTACCAAATACATTTCCTAGCACCGGAACAAAAACCTCAAGTGTAAAATACATGATATAAATTAGAGCGGAAAGTGAGAGTATGATCCCCACAGGGTCATTATCATCATCAGTCTTATTATTGATGCAGCTGTGTGCTGTTTATTCACTCCATAACAGCATGTGGCAAGTTGCATCATATCATTAAAGAGTGACGGTCAACCAGATCTTTTCAGAAACACTGGCTTAAACTGTTCTTCTTTTTTGACTGACTTTGTTGATCTACTCCCCAAAAAACCTAAAATCTCTTAGTACTACCTCTCTGTAGTATTTTTTTCCCCCTTTCTAGTTAATAACTTTAAAAAAATCAGAAGCTAAACACTGGGCCAACTGCTTTCCTCAGCTAAAGAGGATCTTCTTGTGTGTTTGTGCTTAAAATACGAGTTGTGAGTAGCTGGAGGGAAAGATGATTTCCAGCAGAGAATCAGGCAGTGAATGTCTCGTCTTAATAGAGGTAAAAAAACATAACAGATGACAAGGTGTTAAATCAAATTACTTTAACGAGGCACACGCGAGGACTAATATCATCAGGGGACGGGGGAGATGAGCCATCAGGAAGCAAATAAAAACCGAGGGTTTTAAGAAAACATAATCACTGAGTTCTGAGTCAGTAAATAATTAGAGGATATTTCATACACCCAGACAGACGTCCGGTTTATTATCGCAAGCCAACATAATGAAACTTTATTGTACCGAAATTACTATTGGGGAGAGAAAAAATAATCGTATAAGTGAGATCTAATCACCCTGCTGCTTTTACATTACTTCAATATGTGATTTTCCTTACTTTCTAAAAATTACTTTAAGTATTCTTTTTTTAAATTGCAATTTTGATAAAGTCCTACCCTGTGAGAGCTCTTGCAACAATAGACAAGAGACAAAATGTGTTTATTGTAATTTAAACTAAAAATTTTGAACTAAAAGCTCAAAATAATTAGGTTATCAAAACCTTGACTGTAAAAAGTAATTCATGAGTAAATAAATGTGTTTGAGTGTTTGGTTGAGCTCCAAGAGAAAAGTAATGAATTCTGATTTTAAACGAGAGATAAACAACAAGAGCAAGTCATGGCCTACTGACATTGATGATTAAAATGGAGTTTGTCATAGGTAATGCATTAAAACCTCTCCATTCCTTTCTTGTTTAAGATTGCAATGGATTTCTTATCCATCAAAGAAACAAACTGAACGATAGAATAACCCTTAGGGGCGGGCACTGTTTCCTTTCACTTACAGCAAAGCAAGGAGCCTGGTTACACCACGTCACATTGATGCACATAAAAAAGACAACAATGACATTATGTATTTGAAGAGATTTACAGATGGAACTGTTGTGATTTTTTTTTTTTTCAGGAGCATATGACGTTTTTGTCTTAATACTGTACACATCTTAATGGCGCGTTCACACCAAACGCGACAAAAGTGTCAAAAGCGGCTGGTGTACATTCACAATATATGGTGGACGCGCTTCTAGGGAGTGTCGGAGGTCCCACTGCGCGTCTTGCGCCTCCTGTGCGGTGCATTTTGAAGCTTTTTGCGCGGCAGACGCTTTTGACGTGCGTCCGGCGCCTCCAACGCAGCCAACGCTGGAGTTGGGATTGTTGAACTTTTGGGGCAGATCGCGGCGTGTCGACCAATCAGGAGTGTTCCCCAACCGTGAAGTATTCAGAATAATGAGAAGAAAAAAAACACTAACTGGAGGCGGGGACAGATGGACAGGCACTCTTCTGCTAGTATAGAGCGCCTGTAGTTGGGGACCTGGTAGAAGATGCGAGTGTAGATGCGGGTCAGTAGGTCGTCAAACTGGGCAAGGAGAGACGGAAGTAGCGCTGAAAGCGACTCTCGTCCGAGCGCAGCTCTGGTGAATCCAGAAACGGCACGAGGCGCAAATAAAGCCAAGCCACTCTCTTGATAGTGTAGAGTTGATGATCGCCACAATATCATCCATTGTATGAACTACAACAGAGAAGCCCCTCCTCTCGACGCGCGTCCCAAGCATCTTCGACGTTGGTGACAAGTGTCTGTATTCAATGAGCACAAGCGTCCAACTACACGCGTGAGGCACAATTTTGATGCCAAAAATGCGTTTGGTGTGAACGTACCATAAGGCTCACTTTCCTAATGTAATTAGAGTAGAACTAATATCTGCCATGTGTTAACCTTAAAGAGGATGAAGCTAATGAGTAAAAAATTGTTCTGGCTGCACTGTAATAACAGTCAATAGTCTAAAAAAAAGTGGAAAGTTAGACACACCATGAGCTTCAGCAGCCTTTAGACATTTTAATGGCTTCCTTTGGGACATTTTTTTTTACAGTTGATTACATATCATAGAGATTCTTTATTAAACTCTTCTTTATGCTTCAGTAGTTTTCCGTGACTTTCTCTAACTCCTGTCTTGTTTCAGCAGTCTATCTTAGTCTGAGGGGTGGTGGATTATAGTCACAGCTGTTATGACTACTATTGTAATAATGTTCTTTTACTCAAGATGAGTTCCATGATTTCTGTGTCTTCACCCTTTGAAAGTAGATATTTGAATTTGTATGAGAGTGTGTGGATTACAATGATTACTCAGTTCAAGTGCGGCCGACATTCTTCACTCAAAATGAGTATTTGTAAAACCTATAACTGATGTTTTTTTTTAAATACATGTACACAGGGTTTCCCCCAGAAAATTTGCTAAGCCTAGTAATAGCTACAGTAGCTGCTGACTGAAAGAGGTCGTGGGCTGATATTTTATGAAACATATTTGTGCATGTAGGTCATTCCATTAGTGTTATTGTACGCAAATCATTTATTTCCTCATTTATGATAAAATCATTTTCTAACAAAAAATAAAAAGCACACGAAAAGCAAAAATAACTACAATAGTGTTTTTACTTTATTTTTCCAAAAAAGTGTTAAATCTGTGGCCCTTTGTGGTTTGATGACAGTAAACTGTGTACTTTTACTAGTCTATTCCTTTCATGAAGTGGTTAACGTTAGCTCTTCGCCCAGTCCTTTGTGTCGGTGGATTAGCTTAGTATGCTTTAGTAGAGTACTGTCACCGTGATGTGAGTATTTTGGGTGGATCTGATGGAGGAAGTTAGACTGGTTCACTTTGTTGGATGGGTGTCTGGTCTTAACCAAGTAGCAGTGCAGGATGTATCGCTGCTCGTCAAAGCTTCAGGTAGACTGTGTTGAGCAGAGCTGCGTGTGTGAGCGGCGTCAACATCGCTGAGTTCCAACGCTCGACCAGCGACTGTAGCATGGAACTCTTTTTCATCCAAGGTCATCTCTTGGACCAGAGACAATGGGCAATCCCTGAAGTTTATCTGATGTATTTACCTGCCTGCTTCATGTTTTGTGCCAATGGAATCCTGTCACTATTTACTTTTCTGAATATCTCTATCACCCCTCCCCACCTCCCCAATAATTCAATAAAAGTTTTGATCACAAAAAAACATCTCTGAGCTCCCAGTAACATCGCTGTGCTCTCGGTAACAGCGCTGAGCTCCTAGTAACAGTGACATATTCTTACCAGTGGGAATGTTTTTGATAATATATCTCACGTTAATCACGTCCATAACATGCATACAGCTCTGGGCAAAGATATGTAGAAGGTGGGATGAGCCACTCCTCATAAAAAAACAATGTTCAGCTCTGTCCACAGCTTGAAAAAGACGGTTGAACCATAAAAAAAACCTATTTAAAATAAATAAACAAGTGACGCTTAGCCTGGCGGGGGGACAAGAAAAGCCTGGCGGCCCGCCAGGCCTATAAAGCACTGAGGTAAACCCTGCATGTACAGTATCTCCTTTGGGATTTATTGTGCTAAAAAAAAAAGCAATACATTTTGAATTAACCCTGCATTTAACTGGTCATTCACAAATTTAAGCATTTATTCATTGTTGATTATCCTGTGATGCAGCTCATCCCAAGTAATCTAATGTTAATTTCCCACTGCAGTAACCCTGTAAGTTGTGAGGCTAAAACTAGATGGATAAGTATTATTTATTGTCACTACTGTACTTTGACTGACTGATACAAATGCACACTTGAAAAGCCGGGTATGTTAAAAGAAAGATAATAAACTACCCCAAAGTGCAATCTAGTAACCAGATAGGGGAAGTCAGTACTTACTAAAAGCATGAAAAACCTTTGTTTTTTTTAAACAGGCAGAAACAAAGACAGTAGTAAGGCTCTGAACTATGGGGTAAAGGTGCTGGCATTTTCTCTGGTTAATGAGTAATTTGCTATTAAAACTCATTCGTCCTATGCTGTAAACACATGCCAAGATAAGCAGCCTTGGCAGAACTACATCCGAGCACCTCCTGACAGATTCAATGCTAGACAGTTTGCTACTATTTAAGTGCCATGTAATTGAAACTACAGCTGAATTGTGAAACAATTTTAAGATGTGTACATCAAAATGCCTGTGTTTTTTGTCAAATCTGGTTAAAATGTAAAAAAAAAAAAGTTTGGTTTCAAGCAGCATGCTCATACGAGCTTAACAGTAACAGGTTCTTTTAATGTAAGGAGACTAAAATATGCAGAATATTATTGGAAAGTAAAAAAAAAAAAAAGAACTGAAACTAGTTATTACACATTTCCTACTCTTTTTGGAAGTATCATTTTGGAACTTCTTGCAGCCAAGTGTCCTTGTACAACCCCAAACATCAACTCCCTTCTAACCAAACTGAATCAAACACACTCAGTGAGCTGCTGATCTCACTTCTGCCTCTCTATAAATCTGCTCTGTCTGTGCACCAGCTTTGTAACTCCAATACTGAACAGTTATTATTACATGAAAACATTATAAAAATATATTTGATTGCTTTGAATCTAATTGGCATCCACTTAAATGGAGCACAATTTTCTTTATTGACGGCGGTTTAAAGCTCAACTTACCTTTCACCTGAAACGCAGGGGAGACACCATTAATGGGCCTTTGATGGAGCTGCCTGTCTCACCTGCACATATACAACAAATAGTCCCATTAAAACCCACCAAGAACAAATAGACAGCGTTTTCTCCTTCCCCCATGCTCCTCCTGATCACACCACTGTGCGAAGGCCCCACCCAACTCAGCCACAGTCCTACAGCTCCTGTTAACATCGGCCTGCTTTCTACCTGCACACTGCTGCTAGTCGTAACATTCACTGGACTGAAGCCAGGCCAAGCTGAAGAAATAAACTGATGACAATCATGTAATATCACACATCATCAAAAGGAATTAAGGAGAGTCGTTTTGAAGACATCAAAGCAATAAAATAAATGTGTTTAATGTTTGGTCATGGAAAAATACTGCCAACAGTCAAACATGAATCATCATATACTCTGGAAGTAGAACCGCTATTAGCAAAACAAATACAGATCCAGCTAGGAAGTGAATACAGGAAAAACTGAAATATGATAGTATAAGTTTTACTTGAGAAACGGTACAATGAATAAATTACTGAACATGGACGGAAAGTTTTTCATTGAAACCAAAACGGGTGAAATTACATCATTTCTGAAAGCTCCAAAAACGCTTTGCTGGAAACTCTTAAACCACAAATTAAAATTTGTGTATAAATCCAATTTTAAGTCGCCATAAAGAGATACACTGTGTTACAAACAGAATCTAGCTTTATTAATCCCCAGAGGGGAAATTCAGTTGTTGCAGCAGCATGATTAAACAAGAGTAGACAGTAAGAAACAAAATCAATACCAACATCAGCATTTCACTGTTCACTTTTCATATTCCTAAGTTCCCTAAGAAGTCAAAAACCTTCTTTAAAGGATACTTTAAATGAATTTTACTGCAAGTTCTATCAAAATATCATATACCGTATTAGAGGTTTATTCAGGAAACGTTCTTTAAAAGTCCTTGTACTTCCCTCATGACTCAACTGCTTTTCCCAGACTTCCTTCCCATCTCATATGTAAACAGTAGTGATGCATTTTCGGTTTTCGGCCAAAACACTTTTCTCAACAAAACAATCCGACCGAAATCGGATATTGTGATGACGCGAGCAAACGCAGCGGTCAGCGCGCGCGCTTATCTGGAAAGGGACCAACTTGTCCAGAGACTCACAGAGCGGCTGTATTTTAATACACCTGAGCACTAGAGCGTCTTCTGAGCAGAGTTGACGTGACTGATTTGTGTCACGTCGACATGGACCACACAGCAATCTGATGCGTGGCTGCACCTCAGCCATCTGTCATCTGTCAGCGTATGTTCCACAAAAGTCTTACTTCATCACGACTGTACTTGGTCCCCGTTATAAAGAACAATGGATTCGAACATAGAGAACATACTTAATTTGACTCTCTTTCAGCAGCTCTTTCAGGCCTGTACACTATTATTTAATGTATGAGTGGAGACAAGTTAAATATTTGTTATTATTCTATTTTATATTGTGCATTGTTGGACTGAGTGATAAATACATATTTCTTTGAAGTATTCATATTAATTTAAAAAATTGCAATGTTTTAATTTTAGTAAGGTCAGTACACATTCAGAGCCATATACAGCAAATGCAATGGGACTAATCATTTTCATAAACATGTCTTTCTTTGTTCTCCAATGCGCCATAACAGCTTGCTATAACAACTTGAGTGGAGACACAACAAAAGACGCTACAACAAACATCCTTTAATAAATAAAACAATATTTAAGAAAATGTGGGAAATTTTTTATTTTTTTTATTTACAAAAATCTGAGAAATTTAGGACTAGAATCAACGACTTAACGGTGGCCGGCTTCCCATGAATTGTAATTTAAGGTTTGAAATTGTGCGAACAAAAAAGTACTTCAAATGTGTACTTTGCATATTTTGTTCATAGGTAATACATTCAATTAAACACATTTTATGTTATATTGTTGACTAGTCTTGAAAGAGCATTCTAAGCTATCATTGTCATTCTCCCAGTAAATAGCTTGAGAAACCATAAGAAATTCCCACTCCATTGGATTTAACAACGATGATCACAAGCAAACAAGTCTACAAAAGGTTGAGCACTGGTGAAATCTTCCTACTGATCATAGGAATAAGCTATATACAGTAACTTGAGAATATCTAACCTAAATATGAAGTGAAGTAAAAGAAAATCCCTGAGCTGAAAGTGCTTGAGGGGCAAATAGAGGCAGAACAGAGGCATTGGGACCAAACACAGACAGCAAATCAGAAAAGACAGACATTGGGAGGACGTAAGGAAGGGTCACGTTAGGAATATTTCGGAGGGCTATGGTACGTGCCACACAAGAAAGGCGGAGAAAAAAAAGACTGCAAATGTACAAAGTGTCCTAGCTGGGAGTAGAGGAAGACGCTGTGACCTAGAAAGTGCCACGATTTGGATGGAAGGAGTCCAGAATCACATACTTCTTGCTGTTCCACATTTGCTCCCTGAGACACCAACTTAAATCTTCTATTCTCAGCGCGGCACCAATTTATTTTGCTGTGAGACTTTGTGACTGAGCTACATCTACAAAAATGACACTGTTACTTTCCTTCACATGACCTCTAAAAAAAAAGGAAGCCTTTTAAAAGTCAACTTCAAAAAAAGCTTCTATACAAAAAACATTAACATGTTCTCTATGAAAACAATCACTAATAATATCCCTTAAATTAGATTTTCTTTTCTTTTTGGGGGGCTGAAATACAACTAACAAAGCATTTTCTGTACTTTTCTGTCTATTACCACACAAGTACTAAGTAACATTTACTTAAGCCCCTCCAGTTTGCCAACTTTTCCAGGATTAAGCAAAAGACTGGCTCACTGGAGGGGGTTCTCATGTTTATAACTGCAGCTCTAGCTTACTTAAAACAAAACAATGTGACAGGTGGGGAGAACAATGTAAAACTGGACAGTAAAGTGGGTGGAAACAAAGGGGACAACAGCTAAAAATAACAATCATGAAAAACACATTTAAAAAATGAAAAGAAAATGAATTACTTTCTGTCTTCTTTTATCTAATGCGTTGTTTTTGTTTCAATGAGATCCTTTGAGGTTCATTTTATCAAGACGTGATAATAAATGTTGAAAATCATTTTCGAGGTCAAGCATCAGCAGTCTGCCTCATCTCCATCCATGCATGCATTCCCACTTAGCTTATTAGAATCTCCGGGTTTAGGCAGGTCGTACGTTTGAAGGACAGATATTTTTAATTAGCCAATTATTATTCACAGTCCTTCATTTCTTCCTATACTTGAGAATGTAATGCAAGTGGCTGTGCAATTCGGGTACCCAGAGAAGCCTTTAGATGTACAAAAACAACCGGTAAAGCTAGATAACACAGATCAAACTTCCATTCTATCACTACAGAAAAACCCAACAGCTGGACAAACTAGCAGCAAACAAGAACAACATAGATCGCAGGGCACTTAACAGTAAGTGCACTCAAAAGCCTTACAGAATAATTATTGCTCATCACATGTGCCTTTGCCCTGGGGCAGCTTGTTTATGTCTTTAAGTTCATCCCAAAGTAGGACAACAAGTCTGGCAGGCAGATGTTCACTTTGACCACAGGCGGACGACGAACAGGGACTTTCCCCCAATATTTGTTTGAGGATCAGCGACAAATTTCTTGCCTTAGAGGCAAATTCTGCAAGACGGTGGGTTAGGATTTGGTTAGAATTATCATTGACTAGGGGTGTGTATTACCTGGCATCTGGCAATACGATTCGTATCAGGATACATAGGTCACGATACGATACGATATATCACGATATTAAAGTATAAGGCGATTATTGCACTTTTTTTTTTAATATATGACTTAAGAAACAACTAATCTGTAAGTGTGTAAACGTTCATGAGAACATTATGTATGAAATATATTTTATTGGCAAATTTTATACACAAAACATTGGCTTTAACGCGCCATGTGCCAACAACTTAAAATAAAAAAATAACATACAATCTCCCAGTGGCTTTTAAACCAACTCTGACTATAGTGCAACTAAACTGAGGTATATGCCTAGAACAACAAACAAATGCAGAAACTTAATACTTTGTTTTTAGATTTTATTGAAAAAACACAAGCTGGTCAACATGTCCAGGTTTCAGTACACTTCATTGTGGACATACAATGTCTCCTGCAGAGGAAAAGACTTTCCTGGTTAAGTACAGGTGAAAATTATTAATAATAATAATAATAATAATTATTATTATTATTATCATGATTAATTTTTTTTAAATAAAAAAAATCAATATGGAAGCATTGAGGTATCGCGATATATCGCCAAATCGATTTTTTTCAACACCCGTATCATTCACAATATTATGAAACAAATATCTTTATACGGAATAAGGGCAAATCAGGCGTGAGCCGTTGTATTTGAGTATGTATCAGTGCAGCAAATTGAGCAATGACATTGATTCACCTCACTATTTTTGTTAAAAGCAGGTGTAGGAAGTTGCCAGCTCTAGTAGCTCATTAGAACAGAAGCTGAAATCCAACATTAGCAGTCCCTCTCCAATATTAACAAGCAATTTTGATAATACATTCAGTTATAAAAGATATTGTTGAATTTAAATCAAAGTTGTGTCTGTGATTTGACAAACACTTTTCTATCTATTTAAAACATGCTCTTAAATCATTTAACTTTAATCGTGTAGCATTTGTAAAACTTCCTTTGAAAAAATATCCTTTAAATAAGCACAGAGTGACTAATAATGGACATAATAAAAATGGGAATTTATTACTTGTAACGAACAGTGTCTCTAACACAAAGTTGTTCTTTATAGTAAACTAAAATAATCTACTGTAAAATATGCAACCTAAACTATGGTACAGTTAGAATATTTGTGTAAAATACATTTGCAATTTAAAATTAATTAATTAGGAGATAATGAAGACTGCTGCGCTCGCAGCATGAACTGTCTCACTGTGGAAAATATTGAATAAACTGAAAGAGGACACACAGATTGATCGATACAGGAATCCATAAAACCAGCGCTCACAAAAAGAAAAAAGAAATAAAACACCATTTGCAATTTAACAATAACAATATGGATGAAAACAATGTTGTCCCTTTAATTCATTCAACTTTAGAGAGTAAAGATCAAGCAACTCTCACTACATCTATACAGAGAATCAACATGACTCTCCAAAGAGGGCATTACCATGACGATGATGTCATTTACCCTTTCAGCCAATGGGCCACAACATTTACATCCCTGATAGTCAGTACATACGTAGCTTATAGAAGAATTCTTTCTGGGGCAGGAGTTTTCATTTTTTGTTAGCAGGTTGGAACATTAACAATTCAATTCATTTGCAATTAATTTGTACTGTTTTGTTTATTTATCTATATTTCATTTTCTTGCTACCGTCATTTTAGTATTACTGTTTTTATTGTTCTTAATTGTATACATGCATCAAAATGTCATCCTGTGTACTGTGTATATATGAATGTTGGTCTAACTTTAAATCTACGTCTAAGTCCATTTCTAAGGCTTTTTTTTTAACTTCAGTCAGAAAGAGTTTGAGGACTGTTCCTAATGTGAGTCAGCATTCCTTTATATTTTATTGGCATTCAAGTAGTATATGGAGCTCTTAGCGAAAAAACAAATCAATAAATTAAATGCAAAATCTAAAAAAAAAAGTCAACCCTAAAAAACACTAAAACCATTAACACACATGGAGCTAAATAACAATACAATTCCCAGTAGTGATAAATGTCCTCTGCAGCAGTTTATTAAGCTTTGGTTTGTGTATAAAGTGTTATTGTTGAGAACAAACTAATGGAGTTCTGTTTAGTAGTCTCACAGCATCCAGGAGAAAACTGTTTCCAAGTCTGGTGGAACTTAGAACCAAAGCTGACAGAACAGAGACGATTACCCTGTGTGTAGCACAGTTAAAAATATATACTGTATTTAGAAGTATTTGCTTACAAAATAAAACACAGATGCTCAATCTTAAGCCTTGACACTGTAGTTTATAAGCATCTGACACCTAAAAATTAAAGTACATCATTATAGGCAATATTGTCTTTTTCTATATCGCCTAAAATAGAAATCTCAATGTATTGTAAATCTAGATATATATCGCTCAGGCCAAAGTAGTTCTCAAAAAAGCAAGTCTGGATATAAATATCTATCTGCAAGTAACATGGACGGGATCTTCTTTGCAAATCACAAGAAAGAAAATTGTGGAGCAAATGAGTGTCTTAGAAAGAAAACAAAAAAAAAACATCCTTGCTGGTTTACAGACTTCACATGAAGTGCTAAAATTCTAAATTTTACGTCTTGGAGGAACTTTTCTAGGGTAGAAAGAAAATAAGAACCATCCCATCTGATTAACTGTTCCAGAAAGATTCATTTTGTCTTCTTTTTGAACAGTGTGTTTAGTAGAGGTTTCGTTTATTCAGACAAGGCGATCAGCAGAACTCCTCTGAAGAAGACTGGCAGTCGACAGTCGAAAGATGTCAGGAAATAATAAAAAGAAATCCTGAGAAACCTTGTCTGAATAACTGAAACCTCAACTTAACAAAGTGTTAAAAAAAAGACAACAAAATTAATCTCGCTGGAACTATTACATGGAAGTCAAGTGAAACTTCAAAGGAACCATCAAAGGTGATCAGTAAAACTCCTCTGAAGAAGACTGAATGTGCGATATTTTATCGTTTATGATTTATCGTCAAAAATATTCTCACCGGTAAGAATATGTAATCCCACGATATAAACGATAAATTCCCACGTCGGAAAGTAGCGAGGGCCACGGGCCATCTGTCCCTCAATTTAGCCAAGAATGTCTATAAAATCCTTGTTCCACAAGGCAAAACTGCCCCTGTTTCTGGAGCGGGAGCTCCGCAGGAAGCCTTTGCGGCCGCGGTGTGCACCACGCCTCACACCCACAGACAGCGGTGCTCGTCACGGCTACCTGAAGCTGCCGAGCTGCAACACATCATGGACCGCTACTTGGTTAAAACCAGGCAACCATCCAACAAAGTGAACCAATCCACGTTCCTCCGTCATGTCCACCTAAAGTTCCACAAACACGGGGACAGAGATGAACCCGTAGCAACGATTATGAACTGGAAACTCAACTAAAGGTAACTATGCTAAGCTAACCCACCAACACACAGACTGTTTGTAAGGAACCTGTTTACACTTTAAGTTGGGAATTGTTTTATTTATTTATAATTTTTTATTTATCGTGATATTTATCGTTGCCCTGAGATGGACTGGCCCTGATAAATGGGAATAAGCGGGTATGAAGATGGATGGATGGATGGATGTTTATCGTTATTGTGATAAATACCAGAAATTATTGGAATAATTTTTTTAGTCCATATTGCCCATTCCTAACTGGCAGTTTACAGTCGAAACATGTCAGGAGATAAAAAAAAAATCCTGAGAAACCTTGTCTGAATAAGTGAAACCTTAACTTAGCATACCGCTATATCTATCATTTAATTAGTTTTTCATCAATTAGTTACCTTGTTAGGCTTCCTTATCCATAAATATGTTGGTATTAATGTCTTTCAAGTGGGCACTTGAGCCTTTTTCTGTTAGTATACTACTTAATTTCAATTTATTAAATAAAAAAAGGAAAATGATACTCAAGAGATACTGTATATATTTATCCGTTAAACTGTAAATTTAGGGTCAGTGTCAGTATTTGGACTTGGTTTCTATGTGTATTCTTCAAATCCCAGCATGGAATCTGGGACATCTGTTGCTCTGTCTTCCTGCGAGAAAATGAGTGAAAAAGAAAAGAAAAACACACCACCACCACCACCACCACCACTACCACCACTAGCACCAACCTCCTACAGAGTGACTCAAGCAGCTCTTCATGTTCTCTCCTCCTCTTTCTCTTTCCTCCATTCATCAGCACTCTCTTCTGATTTGTCATTCACTGCTGAGCAAAGCCACAAGTCTAGTTGATAGGCTTAGTGCCCAACACCCTTAAATGTCCCCACCTGAGATTAGAGGAAGGCAGACACTCACGTGGCATGAACAGGCACTTTGTTTACGGACCAAAAGAGAAAACCTTTAACATAATTAGCAACGCCAAAGCTGGCAAAAATAATGAAATGTTATGTTTAATCTCTACTATACAGTACATTAGGCTTCAATGACAGGTATCAGGCCAATACTATTGAAAGCACAGGTGAATTGAACAGATAGCCATGCATTGTAAACAGAAGGATTCTATTGTTGACAATTCCATGACCCAGTTTGATCAGCCAAACAATATTAATGACCTTCAGCTACTCGCCACGTTTCTCTCTCTGAGTCACTGACATTTGATATGCAATCAATTATTTTTCTAAGTCAAATCGATCTGACAGCGTATTGTTGCCAGATACATAAATAACCTTTATCTCAACTTTATTATCCACTAACCAGTTTTGTATTCATGTATAAAATCAAAAAGGAAGAGACGAAATCTTGCACAATTGGAACTTATTTTTTCCCCCCAAAGGCATCTGTACAAAATAAAAGGTTTGTCAAAAATGTATTTTATTTTATTGTATTTTTTAATAAAATAACACGGATGAATATGTTTCAAAATAAAATAAAAAAATGTATCAGGCTCTAAGTACAGCTAAAGTTATTAACTCTAAAATTGATAAAATAACAATGCTGTTTTGGCGCCGTGCTTTACGTTAACTCTGGTTGGTCGACCATGATTGTTGTTCAGTCATTTTATATTTTGTAGATTCACAATGTCCGTTGATCATTCTAAAACAAAAAAATAATAATTTACTCAGTACTGGTTGGATATAGAAATGTAACAAATGATTTTATTTCTTTTAAAACATACTTAACAACAAGTAAAATTATTTATTTAGAAATATAGTCAAAAAAGTACAAGTACCCATAAAAGTAACTCAATTACAGTAACGTGAGTACTTGTAATCTGTCACTTTCACCTCTGCCAGTAACCATAAATGCACCTAGTCCAGTTGTGTTAAAAGATTTTCTTTTCTGTGAATGTTTACACTTATTTTAGTGAAATTATTGCTTTTATTCTAAGTATAACCGTTTTAATGACATGTTAAGTGCATTGTATTTGAACGAAAACTGTAATTTTCCCTCCTGTTACAAAGTTTCCCCTAAATTCTCCAACTTTGCAAACCCATCGTTCGGCTCACATCCTTCTTCCAAATGTTTCCTTGAAATATTATCTGTGAGTGCCATATTCCTGCAACTCTGTACACAATTACTGGACACATCTATTATTGCCAACCCGGACACACCATAATATGCACTGATTGAAGATGTTACTAAAAATAAACAGAAAGGAGAAAAAGGGGGAAAGAAAGTGCATGTGCTAATAATAAATATTAACTTGATTCGATACATTCCCAAATATAAAAATTGTCCAAATTGGTTGAAAGGCAATGGTACTATAGTATCCATCCATCCATTTTCTGGGGTACTATACTATTATAATTCTTATTAATAACAACAAAAATGCCAATAACAATGTACTAAGACATTGTTGAAAAAAAAAATCATTGATACACTATATCACATGAGGAATAAAGATAACAAAATAATAAAACAAAAATATGAATAACCGGTAAATGTAGTAGAGCATGGCCAATTAATAAATAAATGAAAGATAGCTAGCTAGCTTTATTTCAGACTCGGGGTTCATAAAATTCATACAACCAAACAAACACAAAAACACATATATAAAGGTCTAACAGTCATATATATACAGTATATATATATATATATATATATATATATATATATATATATATATATATATATATATATATATATGTAAATTTTAGAGCCCGACTGATTGATCGGCCGGGTTATTGACCAATGTCAATTAATTGGTGATAACTAAACCTGGCCGCACAGATTACCGTAATCGATTAGGATCTAACGTGGACTTGATGTTTTTAGATTTTGAATAACCGATCTGAGGAAATTACAATTAAAATTCCAATTATTATTTTTGAAAGTGTCCATTCGTACGATTGCCGTACGGACAACCCCTGATGCTATTGGTATGTTTACCGAAGTACACGTACATAGCATCTTAGGGTTAGGCTATAACCCTATATCACAACAATTTTTAGGGTTAGATTTACGGTTAGGTTTAGTCCTAGTCACGTGACCTAAACTAGCCAATAAGGGGCGCTGGGTATGGATAGAATGTCGGTATATTGATATGGCAACCATACCGATAGCCACTGCCATTATTTTTTCACTGAAAGTCAATTACAATTACATTCTCAATTACTGAAGTTCAAATTCAATTAATTACAATTACTGAACCTTAAATAAATAACCCCATAAAACATACTCTTCTATTAGCATCTCTTATGATAACGAGTCAGTTTTGACTGTGTCTTAAATCAGCTGTAAAATACACTAAAAAAATGATCTAACATCCAATTTGTTTTTCGTCTCTTGGTTACCTTGTTCCCACTAAACATCCGACATCCACTGACCTCCAGATCACGTTCATAACACGTAGGTCGGTCTGGACCACACCTACATGTCTATATGACATCCAAAATCGGCAAAGTCGGCATCTGAACATCATGACCACGACCTCATCTCAACCTTGACATGACATTCAATGTTGGAAGTAATTTGTACTTAATTACTACTAAAGGAAAATGATACTCAAGAGATACTCAATATTACCTGCAGCACTTGAATATATGTATACATTTATCCTTTAAACTGCATATGAATATGTATATATGAAACATATTTTAATGATAGTTAACTACATATGAGTAAGCCATAGAACTGTAACAATATTCCCTAGTTTTGCTTTTAATAAATTGTAGTTTTTATAGCATTTCCATGCCAATAAAAAACAATTACAAACTCTATTACCTGAACTTAATTAAAATTCAAATATGATTACAACTGATGTTTTCAATTACAGTTACAAATTACAATAATAACAAGAGTCCCTGGTCACTGACAGGCACGTGGCGTTCACATAGACTCCGCCCCTTCCCTCGTAGTGTGGCACTGGCCACTATGAAAGCAAGAGGCCCTTCGCCAGCTTGTGGCGCTCTTGCCTAATTATGCCATAATTGTTAGGGGTGTCCAGATCCAATATTGATATCGGTCCGATATCAGCCAGAAAACGAATATCGGATTTTATCGAACTGCATCTAAAATCGCTGATGTATATTATATTTTATTTATTCAATTGTAGAATACTGTAGATCTTACGTTGAAGGTTAAAATGTATGTAACTAATTGGTTAATAATAACTAGGTCAGTTTTTCCTCATATCTACTGTTGCTGACTATTTTGTTTGAGTAACATCACTTGATCAAACCTTTCCACACTACAAACATTCCACACTACAAAATAAGTAATAAAAGTATGTATGATTCGTTCTGATATCGTATTGGATCGATATCTGTATTGGCCAATACTCAAAACTGCAATATCGGTATTGTGTCGGAAGTGGAAAAAGTTGTATCAAGACATCCCTAATAATTGTCATTAACTATGTAATACCCGATTACAATTAGAACTGACCCCAACTCTGGTCCGTGCCCGCTGCTCTGTGTGTATTAAAAGCTGGTTGTTTTTCCAGGTGATGATCACTTCCAGTGTGTGACTGTCACACCTTCGGCAGGTGATGGAGGGGGGTGTGCCCGGCCGTGAGGGAATCAAACCTGGCTGCTGTGCCCTTGTTTGTCTCGGCATGCCCGGACATCGGTTGCTATACAAACGGTGACAGCCAAGCAGCAGCAGCAGCAGCAACAACTAGCCGCATGGGACACGGTCTGCCCGGAGCTGGTAGCACCAGGCTAGTCACGTTAGCCACTACCCAGCCACACAGCGACAAACAGCCACACCAGGATAACCTAACTCAACAAATCCCTACCAACACAACCATAGAACACTGATTCAATCCTGGAAGTGGGAAAAAAAAAAAAAAAAAAAAAACTATCCACCTCGTTCTGCCTCTGGGTCTAATATTCCAGCCCCGCTAGCTAGCACACTTTAGCCCATAAACCAGACATTAGGTGTAATAAACACAAGTAACGTTTGCTATAAAGGGAGTTATTAATAACATATCCTCTGTGTGTGTAGTAAAGACTTACTCTTTCTGGGCCCTCATGCAGCCGTTGCTCAGCTTCTCTCCCACACCGGCGTCATAGTACGGGCTGAGGCTGAGGCAGGCGGAGGGGTCGTGGCGGACGTGTGGAGAGAGTCAGCCTGGGGAAGTTGCTTCGTCTCAACATGGAGAGAGTCAGCGAGGAGTGGACTCACTGTGGAGCCTTCTGCTGCGGTTCATCTGACCGTACGCCCCGCCAACAGGGATCTGGCGACACCTCTGGCTGTTCGGGCGAACTACACTTACTGCAAGCTGTACACTAGTAGTTACAGTGGTCTAATGCATTTGTTTTCAACCTTGTTTTCATACCAAATTATAGCACCACACATAAAACAATCTTAAACTAGAAAAACACTGCAGACCTCCACCAAGCTCAGCTAACACACACTACTGTCACAGTAAAATGGAAAAACTCAGTATTACCATGACTACCTGTTAACATTGAGCTGTTTACTCTGAGAAGCTATGACATCATCAACTATATATATATATATATATATATATATATATATATATATATATATATATATATATATATATATTCTCTTGTGGTAGCCAGAACATCACCAAAAATTAATCACCTGTTCCTTGTCCCATTTATCAAATTTTATGAAAATGTTATCCAAATTCGTTCATTACTGCACTGACTTACTGACTGACAGATAAACGGAGGGTAAAACATAACATAACATGACCTGCAGCTGTGCGCACTTTGCACTTGGCGGAGGTAATAACTGTATTCTATACATTCACTTTCTTAAATATAAATCTACTTCAAATAAAATGCATCTTTGTGCACAACAAACATTATATGTGTTTTGTATATGTGGTTTTGTGTTGTTTTATGAGGTTTTTTTGGGGGGGGTGTATTTTTTGCAATCTTTTTTTAAAATTTTTTTTTGTTGTTACTTTGTGTATATTTGTTGACATTCTGTGCATTTTGCAGTCGCTTTGTGTCTTTTTGAAGTTAAAATGAGACAGAGGGCTGCCAGTGTCCCATGTCAGCTGTGCACGTGTAAAATCACAAAAAACATATACATTCACAGAAAACATACATACATTAAATGGCTCCAGAATCACACAAGACAACGACAAGAATAACTGAAAAAAATATATATAAAATGACAATAAAAATAATTCCAAAAACACAAAATAATAACAAAAAGACCAAAGACAAGCACAGAAACACACGAAATGAAAGAAAAACCTTCAAATGACATCAAAACACACAATGACTCAAAAAAAGCACAAAATGAAAACAAAAACACAGAAAATGAGAGAGTAAATCTACAAAATGATCAGATTATTTATTATTCAAAATCCTGACATGAATGTTGATAATGCAGCTGTTTATTGGTGTATTTTTTTTTGCCTTTTATATGTTTTTAAAAGAGTCAATTTATGCATTTTGCCAGTTGCCTATGTCTGGTTAGGGTGTCAAAAACACCCAAGTAGTTGTAGTATTATATGTTTATGTGGTCGCGACCGAGCTAATGTTCTCTCTCCCCACCCTATTTCAGCTGAGATAAGACAACTGAAACAAATGCATCATGGGAAATGAGGGTAAATGCCAATTTACAGTCTTCAATGTAGACGTTGAACGTTTTATCAATCTGACTAATTGTTTTTTTCTTTTTATTATCATGCTTAAATACAACAAAGTAGAGCCATGTTTGAAAGTGGATTTTTAAATACACAAAGTTTTAGTTTAATCGTCATTTCCTCATTGTTGCCTTTTGCATTTCCAGGCTGAAAGCTACAGTATCACATCCTCACCTTTGGGTTTACATTTGTAATATAACACAGTAGCACGGTAAACAAGAATGAGGCAATAAAATGTCAAATCTATTTTTAAATCCGTCATGTGAGTATGAGACGCATAAAACAAAGCTAATGTGAAGTAGGCCACGGTGGGGGGAAGGGGCAAAGAGACCCGAGCAGAATTAGTTGTTGTTGAGGTGGGGAAAATTGGGACAGACATGCACTGTGTGTAAAAATAATGCTCCTTTCTGATCCAAGATGCCAAATATAATTCCACCAATATTTAAAGCTGTGGTATGAAGTCACATGGAGATTGTTTGGCCTGTAAACTGTGAGTTAGGAGCCCCGTGGAACGGATATAACCAGTAAAAACAAATAGTTTAAGGAATTGTACATTTTCATACAGTTTTAAAGATATTTTCTGTGTTGACACATGTAGGCAGAGGTAAAAGTAATGTATTACAAGTATAGTCAAGTTACTGTATTCAGTTGCTTTTGTGGGCACTTGTACTTTTTTGAGTATTAACATCAGTAATTATAATTGTAAAGTATGTTTTAAAAGAAGTAAAGTCATTTGTGACATTTTTAGTTTTAGAATGATCAAAGGACATTATGAAACTACAAAAATAATGAACTGACCTTCAGACAACAATCAAATACATCACATCATAGCCGACCAACCAAATGAAATGCAACACGCTGCCAAAACAACTCTGAATATAGGTTATTTTTTTTTACTTTTAAATTTCATAAATGTATCTATACTTATATCCTGATAATTCTTATATTTTGAATTTAATCCATTGGTGCTATTTTAAAAAGAATTGTACAATTTCACAAACTTTTTATTTTATACAGGAAAATAAATGAATTTCAATTGTGCAAGATTTGATCTGTTCCTTTTTACCTTTATACATGAGATTTTTACATGTATTATAACAATAATAATAATACACTTTATTTTAAAAGCACTTTTCAAAACATGTTACAAAGTGCTTTCCAAAGGCAAAACAAAGGAATCGTGGTGAGATTTATTACCAAAAATAAACGTGGGCGGTAACAAGTAACTTTTACTTTGAGTGCTATTTAATTGAGCTACTTTTTACTTGTAGTTGAGTATTTTATGTATGACTTACTTGTACTTGTGTACAATTTCAATCAAGTAACAGTACTTCTACTTGTGAAGGATACATCAGTACCCAAACACCTCTACATGTTGGTTAACCCTCCTACTGCATCTTTACAACAAAGGGACAATGTCTTTTAGTGCAGGGGTTCTCAACTGGTCTCATCCTGGAACCCACATTTTGTCATTGGGTCCCACTTTTTTTTAAGAATTCAACCAAACAAATTTAGTTTCTTTGTTGAAAACACACATAAAATCTTTTTTTTTTTTGTTTTAAAAAAAAAAAAACAAACATAAATCTATAGATTTTCCTGTGCAACATGCATTTCACTGCATGCCTGTCAAAAGAAAAGTGTTTTTCAAAATAAAAGACAAGTCCAACACGAGACATTAAGTATTTATTTATTTTTGACCAGCTGTCCATGACCCACTTTTGGGTCCCGACCCACCAGTTGAGAATCACTGTTTTAGTGAATAACAGCAGAAAACACACTTGTAGCACAAACAAATAAATGAATACAAATATTATCTTGGCACTTACCTTTCCCCTTAAGGACTTGTACATTTTCCTATAAAATCACTCCATTATGTGTTGGGACCTTTTATGCTTTGCACACAAATGTTTTTTCTTCCTTCATCGCGTGTCAAGTCCAGTCCATGTGTTTGTATTTACTGTCCTTATCAATAGAGCAGATCACCAACCACAACTTCCCTCAGCAATTACTTCTAATTACACGGTTTACCATGCCCCACCCTTATGCACTTCTACTCCCCTAACAAACAAAAAACATAATGTCACAACCTTTTTTGTCCCCCTTGTTTACATTAAGTTTGTTTTACAGCTTTTCCTTTACAGGTGCCGACCACTTCTTCCACATATCCCACTTGATAACAGATGACAGAGGTACAATGTTGTTTTCTTTTATTCTTCAGGCCATCACACTGTTAAACTTATACAACAAAGGCTACAAATTGTCTTTATTGAATTCAAAAATAAGGGAAAGTGCAATTAAAACTGTTTTCATACTTTAAATTCTTCCAGAACATTTCTGTACAATACTCAGTTGTGGCACTAACTTTCTGTATACACTTTTTATTTCATATTTATTTCTTTTGTGTCCCGGTTTCAAGAGCTGGATCAAGTTTGCGTGAAAGTCAATATTTAAAGAAATGAAAGGAACCCAATATTATATTGTCCTTAGTGCAGGCGTCAAAACTGAAAGCTGCACGTCCACAGCAATATTATTTTATTATTGTTTTATTTTAAATCCATAGACAGCTCAAGAAGCAGATGATAATTTATTTTAATATGCACAATGGATAATGTATTGTTTTGAAGGACAATTAGAAAGCTATTCTATTCAACTAGCCATGGTAATAAATCATGAGTTTATGGCTTTTTTTTAGGTATTTGTGAGTATAATTACTGCAGGGAATGAATATTAGTAAACTCTGATGCTTTTGTGTGAACAAAACCGTAAAAAAAACTAGAATAATCTTTGTGGTGTCCCTTTTGTTTGCCAGTGTGTTCAAAAACTGTTAAAAGTTGAAGAATGTATGACACATAGAGTAGTGTTCAACTGAATCAAAAGGACGTTAATGTCATTTCATGAGACAGAATAAGAGACGTAAAAACATGACTTCTTTATTTGCATTGTACCAGCAAGCATCTTACAAAGCATTTTAAAACCTGAAAAACAATTGCCAATCACTGCTTAGAAAAAAGTAAGTGCTAATCAATCTTATATACTATATATACATATATATATATATATATATATATATATATATATGTAAGAATAAAACTTTCATTTTATGAAATTCAACTGCAAACCACAAACATTTCCTCTTTTAGAAACATACAGTACCTGTCGTGTGGGAAAAGAATCTGCTTCAGTAGCTAAAAATAAACAATGTGCTTGTGCTATGCTAACGTCACAGGAAAGAGATGGATCAAATATGTTGTGGGAAGGGACATAACAACACAGTTTGAGTGCAGCATGTACAGAGTGGCAAAAATGCACAACAAGAAGACAAAAACATTGAAGGACCATGACATTTAAAAAGGGCGGCGGTGGGATGTTGTAATTCAACACCTACCATTAACATTGTGGACTTCTACTTCCTGAGGAAACACTTTAAAAGGACCTGCCCCGACTATGCCAAATTTGGCTACACCCATACCTTATTTTTTTTACCAAAACTTTAAAAGTATTTATTGCTGATTCCTAAAAAAAAATCCCCTAAAGTTGAAAATAAACAACTGCATGACTAACAATACAGTACTGTACATAACAACACAAACTTAAAAACCCTGGCACAGTGCACTTTATCTTAAGACACAGAGGCTTGGCTATTTAAATATCACACAAAAAAGTCAAAACATAACAATATATGCAAAAGAGCGCCATCTGCTGGCATTATTAAAGGGAACTTGTAAAAATACACTCCAGTGTTTTAACTTCTTTGGGGTGTCAGAAAAGTTTTCACAAAAAAAAAAAAGCTTTTAATGATACAGCATCAGACTTACGACCTGAGTGAAGACAATAATTACCAGTAGGTACCAGTATTACCAGTAAAACACATTACTATGGAAACGGATTAAGGCCAATTTTTGATGGAGAGAATTATTTTTGCAAATCAAGAATAAAGTCAAAATTTTGAGAATAAAGTCGAAATGTACTGTAATGTTGAGATTAAAGTCTAAAATTTTATATTAAAAATGAAATTTTGCTAATGAACTCAAAATACAAAATACAATATTTTGATAAAAGTCAAAGGTCTGCTAATGAAGTCAAACCTACGGAAGCCGACGAGGGTCAATTCACTATATGACAACGAACAGCAGATCATGGCCGCCTACAAAATGTTGTGTATTGACGAATAATTTACTTCAAAGTTGGATTTAATAACAAACTCATAAACACAGAATTATAAGAGAAGAGATACAGTACATTGCCAAAATCATAATCTTTTCAGAAGGAAAAACCAACGGAACAGGTGGAGCATTCAGCAGGGTTGGGGTCAATTACAATTGCAATTGCGTAATTGATAATTAATTACAATTATGACATAATTGTAATTGTAATTGAAATAAGTTGTTGCTGTCATAATTGAATTTCTATTGAGTTCAGAAAATTCAAAAATTTCTATAAAAACTGTAAATTCCAAATCAATTAAATGCAAAAATATAGTATTTTGAGTTCATTTTGTCTTTTCTATTTTAATCTCTACATTATGTTTCAACTTTATTCTCAAAATTTCAACTTTAATCTTGACATTTCGACTTTATTCTTGATTTGCCCAAAATGATTTTCTCCATTAAAATTGGGATTAACCCTCTTCCGTACATTACGCATTCTGTTGCCAGAAATTATTGCTTCTGTGACAACCACAACATCCATCCATCATCCATCCATTCATCCAGTTGAGGGATGCAGGTGCTGGAGTCTTTCCTAGCAACCCAAAGGCACAATAAAACTACACCCTGGTCCCTGCCAAGTTGGTCCATTTGAATTTCCTTATTTTAAACACAGTAATGCATAACTTTAAATCCAGGTTAGAAAAATAACAAAACGTGTTTATAAAAATAAAAACAGGACAGTTTGTACTAAGCAGTCCTCATAAATGTCCCCACATTACTGTTATTTATTATTATTTTTTGTTAAAGTAAACAGAGATGGAAAAGTGAAGGACAACCTGAGTTCACGCGTCCAGGCGCCTGCTTTTTGGTTGTATGTTCTCGTAAATGGAGAGCGCGGCTATGTTTTGGTAAATCAGATCCACGTTGGTCCCCGTCCTCGAGCGGATGATGTCCAGGGCGCACTGGTTCAAGAACACGTACTGGTCCTGCAGCCACGCCAAAGAAGATCAGGAAATTACATTTAACACCACATGTGACAAAACTATAGGTTATGTATATAAGCTCGGTTCTATGAATAATATGGGTAAGATGTTTCACTATGGGATACACACTCCCTGTAACCCTAAAGCACTTTTTTCAATCCGGCAAGCCCTGATTGGCTGGAAAGAACTGTCCATCCACCAGGGACACTTTCACCCTCTATAAGAGGGAGGGCGGATGTACAGTTCCTCATTCAAAATAAGCACCTCTTCTCACTCGTTCGAGCAAGAAGGGTTGTCTGGTGAGACATCTCACTCATATTACTCATAGAACTGTGGTTATATACATAACCTAAAATTCTATTTCATAATAATTTGTGAGATGTCTCACTATGGGATATGGCAGCTCCCGTAGTGCAGACATGCTTATCGAGAGAAAAACCTGTGAGGCAGGAAGGCCAACAGGTCAAAGGGAGATGAAGAGTCCACCACCATTGGCACAAAGGCTGGGTTGGGCTCCAAAATCATCCGCACATCGCCCAGGAAGAGCTGAGCGCATGACGGGTGAACCGAGAGCGTATGGACGTCACTAACCCGCTTAGTTGAAGCCAGCGCCAGTAACAACACAGCTCACAGGGAAGCAACCCTAAGGCTCGTTTCCCCCAGTGGTTCAAAGGGAGGACGCTTAAGATCTTTAGGTTATGTATATAACCCCGGTTCCATGAGTAATATGAGTGAGATGTCTCACTCATATTATGAAATAGAACCTCCAACCACTAATGATCATTAAAATAATTCATTATTATTAAGTTGTAATGAGAACCACCACCAGATCCCACGGTGAAACCAGGGGTCTGGTCAAGGGGGGGAGGGGTAGCCCATGTGCTCCCTTCGTAAAAAACAGCCGATCAGCGGGAGCTGACTCAAAGTTTTATCCCCAAAGCCCACAAGACAGGATGCGATCACCGCCAAATACACTTGGAGCAGGCTACACGCTTGTCAATCAGGCCCCGCAGGGATAAGATCACTCTCCCTGGGCCCTGAAAAGGGATGTGACAACCTGGAGGAACCAAACCTCGAAACAGTGTAGGTTATTTACATAACCCTGGTTTAATGAGGAATACGAGAGAGATGTCTCACTTATATTTATGACAAAAAACTCTCCCCATGCAATCATACAGAGAGCTAGTGAAAGAGGCCTGGGCGCCCTGTAAGCTGGAGATCACACACTGCCAGGGTCCCACCGCTGACAGATGAAGCCATTCAGGAGCCAAGCCCACAGTCCCAGTCGCTCTGGGTGTGGGTGGCAGATTGTTCCTCCTGCCTGTGACAGCAGATCCCTGCTGTCAAGGAGGAGCGCACAGCAGCTGGTAAATCTCTGCCAGCCAGTGCATAGCTGGTCAGTGAGGGGACACCAGGATCAGTGCATGACTTTGCTCCCTCACTATGGACAGAGTGGGATGTATAAGGGCAAAACAGGGGAAACGCGTAAAGCAGTACGCGCGGCCAGACATGCGCCAGTGCATCTACACCGAGGGGAGCATCAGTGCCATGCTGGGAGAAAAACAACACGCACTGCGCGTTTTCCTCCGTGGCAAACAGATCCACCTCGGCACGTCCATAACGGGCCCACAACTGTTGCACCACCAGTGGGTGTAACCTCCATTTCCCGTACACTGGTGTGCCCCTGGACAGCAGGTCTTCGCCTTCGTTCAGGACCCTGGGAACATACGTTGCAACTCCACAGGATCAGGAGTGGAAACCTCCTCCCGCTCCTGAGAGGCGACAAAGGCGGCAGGCCGCTGGGAGCCCCAGCTGAGGTCATGGGCAGCAGCAGAGTCCATAAGGGCCGTGTCCTCTTCGCTCGCTGCGGCAGAAGCGCCGTGAGGAGGAAGAAAGGGGGCTGGGCAGACATCAGACGCACCGGCCCACGGCGGAAGCTGCGTGTGTCGAACGCCGTGCAGCGAGCCGCAGTGCATCCCGTTCCCTCGGTTAGAGGAGCCACCCTTTCTATCACCACCAGACGCAGGCAGGAAGAGCAGGTGGATTAGCTTTTATGCTACCACGTGGCGGCTAACGCAGGTGCTAGCAGGGATGCAGGACAACGTGCGCTTGTTCGAGACATCAGGGACAGTGTTGACTTATTTTGAACGGCAGCTGGGTCGCTGGTTTTTGGGAGCTCGGGTGAAGGCTCGGGAGAGAGACTGACGTGCGCAGGAGCCCGGAAGGAGTCGAGAGACGTGGTCTGGGACGGCAGCAGATGTGCTGGGGTCCGTGAGCTCTGACCTTGCGATACAGAGCTAGCAGTCACTGGGGTCATACCGGAGTGAGAGGTCGCTGGAGGCCAACGTGCACACCGGAGCGGCACTGTTGGAAGGAGCAGTCAGCCGGAGCAGAGGCTTGGGATTTTTCCGCCTTGCGGCAGTGAAGCACAGCACACACAAGTCCGGAGGAGTCAAGTGGTGATGTCTGGGAGCTCTAGACCTGTCGGTGCAGAGCTTGGAGCGGCTAACGGACACCGTGAGTGAGAGAACTGCTCGCGGATCAACATGCGCCGAAGCGAAAACGTTGGAGGAGAGCCAACAGCCGGAGCTGGGACTCTGAATTTCACTTACCTGTGAAAGGAGCAGCACTTACCGACCAGTGCAAGGTAAGCGCTGTGGACAGTTTTACTGATAAGAATGCGAGATGTGCATGAGAGAGAGAAGAGGTGTTTGAATGAGGAACTGTACATCCGCCCTCCTTCTTATACAGGGTGAGAGTGTCCCTGGCAGATCGACAGTTATTTCAGCCAATCAGGGCTTGGCGGATTGAGAAAAGTGCTTCTGAGGGCTGCAGGAAGTGTATATCCCACAGTGAGACATTTCATGAAATATTATGAAAAAGAACTACAATACCTTCAGTAGGTAACTTTAAATGTGTGCATATAGTGGATGTATTTTTACCTCAGTTTGGACCATGAGAGCTCGATGCATCCGCAGGTTGTAAACAATGCCGTGCACATCCACAATATTTTCCCTTTCAATCTGGAAGATCACATGATCAACGGCTATGAAGGTCCCTGTGCGGCCCACGCCAGCACTAACACAGACACACAAAGACACAGATATTAGACGGACTGATGATCGGATCAAACCAAATGTGTGTGTGTGTGTGTGTGATCTCTCTGACCTGCAGTGGACCACTGTAGGCGAGTGTCGAGAATATTGGTTCATGTGCTCTCGCACCAAGTGTCTGAAGCTGATGAGGAGCTCCGTGGCTTCTGGTACGCCATGGTCCGGCCAGGCGGTGAAGTGAAAGTGACAGATTGATCTAGTTTCGGCTGTTTTTACCTGAAGAAAAAAAAAACAAAGACACAACATTGTGAACTCTGCCTGAAAGGTTTCTCACATAACATACAGCCTTTAAATAAAAGACCACTTTAAAAAGTGAGTTTTAAAGATGGTATTTACCAGACTTTTTTAACTGATCAAATTAATTTAATTTCCTCTGTAACTTCATCATAAAATTGTGCCTTGTTAGAGCCCGATATGTATGACAACAACCCAAATTGTTATTTAAAAAAATTCAATAAAACTTTAAATGTAATAACTGGTCAATATTGTAACAAAGGTGCTGAGCCTGTAATGTAAAAACTTTTTGACTTTTTTTTATATTTATAAATCTTTATATATACAGTATATATTTATGAAGGCAGGCAAACATATTTTTCCCCTAATAAAGTAATAATTTTATTACATGAGTGAGTCAATGATTTAAGAATTAAAGGCTTATTGCTTCAATGTAGAGAGTAGTATTATACACAAATGCATATGTGTAAATATATATATATATATATATATATATATATATATATATATATATATATATATATATATATATATATATACAGCATATACTGTATATACACAAAAAAGGCAAAAAAAAATTACACTTTTGTTACATTATTGATGACTGGTTATCACATTTTGTGTTATATTAAATCTTTTAAATAAAATTGTGGGTCTTGTTACATTTCGGGGTCGTTGTTACATATCATATATTACATATTATATACAGTATATATTACATATAGTTTGACTAAAGTCAATGTCATAAACTTTTGAAACTTTTTCACTTCAAAGTCTCTACGATGTCTTTTTTAAATGCATACATTTTTGACTCTAAAATCTCGGATGGTCCAGTCGTCCAGTGGTATTTCAGATGTGGTGGTTACAATGATGTCTTCAAAGTGCTTTGTGCCAGAACTCCAGTACTGTTCACATTTAACCTGGAAAGAGAAGAAAAGACGAGAGGAGAGTGGTTCAGTTGTGTAACCTGGATTCAGCCTGTCTCGTTAGATCTCTGAAGCTAAGCAGGTCTGGGCCTGGTTAGTAGTTGGATGGGACTGAGATTTCCAGGTGCCACAGTGGGGGGCAGTCACCCCTTGTCACCCACATTGCCTAGTATAAATGTAGTGTGAGTGAGTGGTGGTGGTGGTCGGAGGGGCCAATGGTGCACTATGGTAACCTCGCTTCCGTCAGTCTGCCCCAGGGCGACTATGGCTGTGAAGTGAAAGAATAATGCCTTGATTCTATTAAGCATTATATAAAATTACAGGTATTGCACATTTTCATGCAAAATCTTCAATGTATCTACATGTATGTACCATATTCCCTGTTAACTAATACTGGCATAACATTTACTTCATTCATAGGTTTATCACATGTTGTTGAAATGTTTTCCTTTTGCATAGCGTATATTGTATATCCTTGCTTTTACTCTGTATCTTTCGCTGCTGTAATGAGTAATTTTGCCTGTTGTGGGATTCATAACGTATAATGTAATCTAATTTAATTCAATAAAACCAATTGTTTGTCACTTTGTGCAACATTTTATTTTTTTACACTGCTTTTTAAAACTGTTTAAAAAACAGTGTAAACCAAATCTTTCCAAAAGGATTTCTTCCTGTTTTATATCTTATTATATTTATTGGCATGGTTGGTTTTCCTAATTATGTTTTTGACATTTTTCTAAGGCACATGATTTAAATTCATGCCGTAAGTGAAGTTTGGTGGATCCAGAAGTCTGATTTTACAAAAAGCTGTTTTTCATAATTTCATGCCATTATTATTATTACATTTTTTTAAGTCTTCAGCTGCTGCTGACAGTGACAGAGGGGACAGCTGCAAAGGGAGGCACAATTACTAACAACACATGACTAAACAAATACAGTAATCCTACCAAACTGTCTAAGGATGTTTTCATGATGAACAATACGGTACTACTCACCCTTCCCTGCTCATTACAATGTGTCAGCATGACCACTGTCTGTACGTTCTTCTCCCAGATCATCCTCCAGAACGCGTTGACTGTAGTGGGCAACGGACCCTGAGCTGCAATAAACTCCATCTTGGAGTTGTAACCCTGTTAAACATTTCATTCATGAGAAACCTCATTTCTCCCCCCTACAAAAAAACCTTGCGATGATGTGGATTGTGGAGGATTAGTTAGAGTGGAATGTCATCAGGCATATGAATACAAGTTAATGCCTGGTCAATGTTGAATGTTATTGAGGTAATGATCTGTAGAGCAACTCTACGCACCGGCATGTAGTTAGCATTGATGTAGTCATCATTTGGACTGCCACTGATTATAGACAGTTTCACCCGAGAGGAGTCATCTGCGAGGTGAGCAAGAGCGTAAAGGAAGTGTTATTAGAGCTGCCATCAAAGGTTACAGCAAAGACTGAAGTATTATTGTACTATGTTTCCTCATCACATGGTTTAATAGCAAAGCCAAACTGTTAAAACAGGATGTAGGATGTAATCAGATGCTCAGTGATATCATTCCAAAGCTAAAGCTGAAAGCAGTTTGTTTAACTCACAGGGAAGTACGTTGTTGTAGCGATTCTTATGCTTGTTCTCCAAAGTAAGAGCGTGTGTTTTTGACTGAGTCGTACCAACAAGCTTCAGGTCCTGTGAGAGAACAAAGACAAACATCACATCTTATGTTAATTAAACAGTTAAAAGCAGAAAATGCAATAAAAAAAAGATGCACATGATATTGGGTCAATGATGTGTAAGAATTTCACCCCATGATATTTCATGAACTGGGCATCATCGGGCAAGGATTGCATGAATATTATGATGAAAATAAATATAAAAATCTTATACAGGATTAACAGTAATTTAGTAAGTCCATCCATCCATCCATTTTCTTCAGCTTATCCGTTGCCAGGTTGTGGGGGCAACATCCTTAGCAGGGAGGCCCAGATGCACCCACAATCTTGTTCTTTCGGTCAAGACCCAAAGCTCATAACCATAAAATGACCTATCTGAGCATTAATACAGAAAAGAACAAAGGCGTTTCTGCTTTTCTGTGTATTTTGAAGAATTTTGTGTACTTTTGTTGTCCTTTTTGTATAAATGTGGGTTTTATTTTCATGTCGTGTTATATATTTTTGGTTTTCATTTTCCTTGTTGCTTTGTGTACTGTGTGTAATTTGTGTAATTTTGAATGTCCTTTTGAAGTCTTATTGAATATTTGTGTTGTCATTTTGCATCTTATTGTTATTTTGTGCATTTTTAAAATTATTTGGTCATTATGAGTATTTTGGTTGTCCTTTGGAGTCATTTTGTGCATTTACTTTGGAGGACGTACACAAGATTAAGAGTGAGGGAGCATGTGGCCCATGTCTGATGTGGTGCAAAACAATATATTGTTTTAACCTCGTATTCCTCAGCAAAGCCACAGTTGGAGTCTGCTTTCTGCTTCCTGAAGTAGGCCTCATAGTCCTCCACCCTCACAGCGATACTTCTGCTCAAAACGTATTCAAATAAATACAATAGTTAAATCACTGGCAATATTTAGGTGATCGACATACATCATTCATCTACTATATACTTACGCTTTGGGTCTGGGGAAAAAGAAGGACAAAGTAACGGTTACAAAACTAATGTGCTTGTGCTTAAAAAAAGATATGCAGTGAAAGAGAAAACCTTTACCTCAGGGAGTGAATCTCAATGTCTGACGACTCCTTGTTATGGCTGCAAGAATGGAAAAACATCACCAGTTTACAAATGATTTTATTTACCACCCTACATTTTCCAAGATTGACAACTATGACGAACCGTTTCCAGTAAATAATAAAGCCAATCAGGACAATGAGGAGGATGCCGAAAATTCCCAGTGTGGCACCGACAGACAAACCAATGAAAACTAAAGGATACAAACAAGTCAATATTATTATCAATTTAGGAAAAAGTAAAGATTGAAGATCTGAAGTTTAACAAATATTAAATTAAAAATAATACCAGGGTCTACAGGAAGGTTAGCAGTAAAAGCAAATGGTGTTACTGAAACTAGCGACTTTGTGCTGTCCACGAGGTCTTCTTTCAGAGTCACATCAGTGAAGAGAGCAATGGCACATCTGCAAAAACAAACAAACAAACAATAATCCTGTTTATGTTTGTCCTGCTGCACTGCGGTTACTCTTTTTGTCAAGATTTCCAAAATTAGCAACAATATTAACCTTTACTTCTTGGTTTTATTAAGTTAAAATAATCTGTATTTCATCTCGATTTCATTTAGTTGTCTCATTGTTACCAGATCCTCATTCTACACAAACCTCTCATACTAACTAATTTAAAAATCTGACAAATAAACATTTGAATTACACATAAAAATAAATAAATAATAATAAATGGAGGTCTTGGAAGCAAAGGTGTGGAACATGGAGGTAGTCTTGAAGATGGAAGCTCTAAATCAGAGTTGGGTACCTTTTACCACAGCGAGGGCCACAAATACAATTTTCTGATCCGACTCAGGCCACATTATCAACATTCATGTCAGCGTTTGGAATAATTATCTATCTGAGCATTAATGCAGGAAAGTATGCAGAGTTTTGTGCATTTTTGTTGTTGTTTCGTGTTTTTGGAGTAATTCTGTGTAATGTTGCCCAAGGGCTTCATGAGGCCACTGAGCAGCCAGTTGCTCATATGTGATTTAGAAAAATGAACAATCTGATGTCCTTTTGTAAATTTTTCTCTCATTTTTCTGTCTTTTTTGTTTTTGTTGTCATTATGTGTATTTTGTTGTCATTATGTGTATTTTGTTGTCATTATGTGTATTTTTCTGTAAATGTGTGTGTTTCTTGAAATCATTTTGTGTATTTACTTATGTGGGGCGCACAAAATTGGAGCAAGGGTCGCATGTGGCCCCCGGGCCACCAGTTGCCCATGTCTGATTTAGAATAATCAACAATCTGATGTTCTTTTGTAGATTTTTCTCTCATTTTCTGTTTTCTTTGTTTTCATTTTGTGTATTTTTGTTGTTATTTTGAAGATTTTTCAGTGATTCTGGGCCTATATTACGAAGCTAGATTTCCTCTCATTGCACTAACTTACGGGATTTAATCTGTGTGTGCTGTCCTACGAAGCGTTTCTAACGTCTTACGGAGTTAAATCACCATGGTAACTTAGGCTGAACTACTAACCTGGTCGGGACCAGGTTTTGTTCTGGCTAGGATCTGAGCGAGTATTAAAGTCCCGCCTCCTGACCAATCAGTTCTCTGAGAAAACGACCTGTCCAATAAAAGGAGGATCATTGTGTGAACCTGTGTGGATCTGATGGGACGCTGACAGGAGAGAGAATATTTAGGCATCAATGAATTATTCCTCAATTGGGACGTAAATTGAGCTCCACAGTTTCTCCATGATTGTGATTAGTCTGACGCTGTAATCTCCTACTCTGACACAAGAGCGCGCACATAACCAGGCTGGAATCAACACGCTAAACCTAGCGAGTTGTAATCAAGATTCATAGGACAGGTTCTGCCCGACAGACAATTTTTGGTTAGGTGAAGCCCGCTAACGAAGATAAATCCAGGACATAATTATCTAGCTTTGTAGTATAGGCCTTCTGTGTATTTAAATTGTTGTCTTTTTGTTGTCATTTTGTGTTTTATGAGTAATTTTTGTCGTTGTAGCTGGATGTAGTTTTCTTGTGTTTTCTTAATCATATTATGTGTTTTTGTAAATGTGTATGTTTCTTGGAGTCATTTTGTGTAATTACTTATGTGGGGCGCACAAATTTAGAACGAGGGCAGCATGCGGCCCATGGCCACCAGTCGCCATCGCCTACTCTAGGTGAAGATTTAACATTGTACTGTCAACTGATAAATAATGAATACAGATTCATCACTCTTACTGGTATTTCTTATTGCCTTCCAGAGCACCATTATAGTAACCATTCCAGCCGTCTCCAGTTCCTATTTCGATGATCAGGTCATGGTTGCTGCGAGACTGAAAGATGTTGCCTGTGTCTGCCATGGTTGCCAGGTATGCTGGAGTGCTCTTTGCTTTCCACTCGCTATATGTTTTCCCCAAGTATTTCCTCAAGTCAGAGGATTCATCTGCAGCTAAAGTCAAAACGTTAACAGTAGAAGTTTAAAGATTTTGTTGTAGTTATGTATATTTAAACTACACTGCCCAATGACTAAAAACAAAGAAAAAAACCATGACCATACCAAGGCTGCTGTCCGTTACGAGAACCCCAACATGGGTCACTGGTCCATTGGTGTCGTTTATGAGGCTTGGGTCGATCCAAAGTGAGAATTTGTTGTGGACCTGATTGTCACTCACTCTCACTTTAGACTCATACGTCGGTGGGATGGGTGGATCTATAAAGGATAAATGGATGACTAGAGGAAACATGCAAAGGATTTTATATAACACTTTATCATAGACACTCAAAGCGCTTTACAGAATTAAGGCATTATTCTTTCACTCCACACGTGGTAAGCTACTATTGTAGCCACATGATGGAGGCGAGGCTGCCATAGTGCACCATCGGCCCCTCCGACCACCACCAACACACTACATTCATACTAGGCATTGTGGGTGAAGTGTCTTGCCCAAGGACACTATGACAGATACCACTGGAGCAACTGCCCCCCACTGTGACACCTGGAATTCTCAGTGATCTCCCATACAACTACTAACCAGACCTAGACCTGCTTAGCTTCTAAGATCTAAAGAGATCAGGCAACGACAGCCTGGTACGGCCATTTATCATCAATCATTTAAATCTATAAGCTGTAAGAAGGAACAGAGAACTTAAATCTGGTCTATTACCCGAGCCATGACTCCAATGATATTTACTTTACTTAAGATGGAAGAACTCTGAGGAACTAAAAAGGAAAAACTTATCAAGTAAATATCACATTAGCGCCATCAAGTGGCAGGTAGCTGAATACAAGCATTTAATGGATGTCAATCGTTTTAAATACATAATCGATGAAATACTGCTGCCTCTCTAGTGCATTCATCTAAGTTTATTGCTTTTCTAGAGGGTCCAGCCGTAGGCCCAAGACCCCTGGTTAAGAACCACTGAAGTCAAACACACACACACATACACACACACACACACTCAATTCTGTCATTAGAGTGCTTACAGGTCATGCATTTTAAAGGAGTCTATCCTATGTGTGCATGTGAACAGTGTTTATGAATACCATCAGTCAAAAAATGGTATTTTAGCAGCAAGTTCTGAGTGAGTTTAATTCAGATTTCTGCTTTAACGAAGGCAGTCATTAGCCTGCTATTCTCCCTTACAAGAACGTGCATTAATCAAGTTTCCCATGATGCTGTGCATCTGAATTTCTCTTGAAAAAAGGTCTCATTTTATGTTTAGCATTACATTTTCTGCCAACTTAAAATTGTAATTGTATTTATTAAGCAAACTAAAATTTAAATTTAAATGGATGTCAATTAAATCAATTGTGTTCATCTAACTTATTAAATCAATTTAGTTGTTACCAACTGAAAGAATTCAAATTTTTTAGCGTATAATGTTGAATATCATTTTGTGTGTATTTGTTTTGTTTATAACCCTTTTACCCTACAGACACACAGACAGACAGACAGACAGACAGACGTAGCAGTCTTACTCGTGATGCCGGTCCAGCACTGCCGACTAACAGGATTGCTTGGTTGTCCACAGCTTTCTGTCTGCACCATCACCTGATACTGGGTGTAGTGATGAAGGCTGGACACTGTGTAATTACAACAAGTGTCAATAAACCTGCTCCTCCCGCCATCATTTATTAAGATCTGAAACCCAGAGCTTTGTCCACTGGGTTTATGCCAGGACAAGACGACTTCAGCCTCTGCTTTGTTTGGACCTTCACATTCCAGGTCTGTAACTGGACTCGCACCTACAGCAAAAAAAGACCCAAATGTTATTATAATCTGTGTATAGATTAGCCCTCCTATTATCCTTGGGGTCAATTTGACCCAATTCAATGTTTATCATCAATAATAGTTGACTTTGCATCATATCTCATGACTTTTCCTAATTTGATGGTTACAATTGATTAAAGCATGAAATTATCATAATATTTTTTTAATGCGCTGAACACATATTGCATGAATTTGTGTTCATCTCTCTTGAAAATGTCCTCGAGGGAAAGGTTTACTGTCAATGAGGTTTTGGAACAGCTCTTTCACAGTGAAAGTGAGGTAGAGGAGAATGTGTCTGAGACAGAGGACTTTATAGTGAATAACCCTAAATATGTTAAAGAAAGGACATTAAAAAATAGTAAATAAATATGTTTATTTATGGATATGGGGGTCACCAAGATAAATCAATATGGTTAATTCTGTGAGAGTCATGAATGTGCACCCCAAATTAGAAAAAATGTTAACTAAATATTTTTTAAGATTCATTAACTGTAAAACGGATGGTGGTGCTGCAGGAAAGGTATTATCATCATCACAACCAATAGGGTTCATACTCTTGTGGTCATTAATGTTGTCAGTAAATTTGAGAAGATTTGATCAAAACTATTCAAGATAAATTAATTCTAATTTAATTATTTGGCCTGATGGTGGCGCTAGAGAACAGGTCAAAGTGTATTTATCAAGGGGTTATTTATCTATTAAACAAATAAGCTTTGTTGACAGATTTCTGAAAATAATTTTCTGGGGTCATATTGACCCCTAGGGTAAAATGTGTTAGTAATATTTGAGGATAATAGGAGGGTAAAGATATATATATATATATATATATATATATATATATATATAACTTGGGATTCAACTCAAAAACAGTCATGTTGATCATACGTGTGCAGTTTGAAATCCACCGTGTCTCAGCCCGTGTTCCGTCAAAGGTCTCAGTGGTGACACTGATGTTGTAGCTGCTCCCTGGATTAAGCTCAGCAATTCTGAATTCAGTTTCATTGGTAGTGATGTTTTTCCCGTTGGCTTCGATTGACCGTTGCCAACTCAACCTGTAGTGATAGCCCTCCTTATAGTCGTCCGCCTTCATCCAAACTACAGTGACACTCCTCTCTTCTGCCGTCGTCACGAGAGAAACCACACTCAGCGGCCCTGATGGTTTCAAACACATTGAAGAGATGCAGAGGTTTACAGAGGGAATATACCATAGATCAGTGGTTCCCAAACAGGGGTACAGCTGCACATTGCAGGGGGTACTCAGAAAAAATTAACAATTAATAAAAAAATATTTAGGAAGTGCTCCTAGTTCCTTTTTAGGCTTTTTTATGGGGTGCCAAATGTAAAACTTTTTCATAGCCGACATATTTCATTTGCTCACTTTCCTCATATTTAAAATCTAAATCTAAATGCTAACTCGGCCACCAAGTGTAAAGCTAAATGTTTAGAAATGATGTAAAGTGGGCAGGTCAGCGGTGCAGATGCAAAAGACCTTGGGGGGGTGTTGGGTGTGGATTGTGGGCGGAGCCTCATCATCGACAGGCACTGACCAGCCTACACTTTGCGACCCATTTAATATTTAGATTTAGATTTAACATTTACATTTCACATTTAGATTTACATTTAACATTAAGATTTAGATTTTTTTTCATGTTTACATATCGAACAATGATATAGAACATGTTGTTATGTTGTTTTACATGAATTTGTCTCAAATAAAAGAAAAATGAGCTAAATGTGAGGAAAGTGAGCTAAATGTTTAAAATATGTCGGCTATGAAACAGTAACCAAGTTTTTACATTCGGCACCCCCTAATTTTTGGACAACCTCACCACAAACTGCAACTAACAGTACTATTGCTCAATATAATACTATATTTTCTTGTAATTTATTGAAACAGGATTATTTTATGCTGTAGAAGCCATTTTATCACACTTCTGACAATAGGAGACAATAATTAAAGGAGACCACATTTTACATTAGAGACCGTATGAACTTACTACTGAAGTAATTACATAAAAGTTGCATTGGTATTTTTTAAAATATGTATACGTAAATTCCACTCATTGTTTTGAAGTTGTAGTTTAAGCCTCAGGGAACCAATGTTTGAGACACAGTTAAGGGTTTAGGAGAGCACACTGATCCACAAATGGAAAAGCATATGAAATTATGGAGAAGGTACTTATGATATGAAGGGGGTACACATGATTTGACAAAAATGCAAAGGGGTACACAGAAGAAAAAAAATATTGGGAACCACTGCTGTAGATGATAAAGGAGAAGCCAAGGGTGATTAAACACTAACTTGTGGTGATCATATTCCTAATAACTGGCTCGCTCTCCAAGTCCAAAGCTCCCAGGGTGGACACAGAGACGTTAAAGGAAGTCCCAGAGGGAAGGAAGTCAGACGTATGACTTGTGTTGGTTGTGGTATAGATGGTGATATTGCCCCCCAGCGCTGGTTTGAGAGTAAGTCGGTATCTTGCGTCACTCATCAGCGGAGCTTCTGTCCACCTAGTTTCAATGGATGTGGTAGTTTGTGCCAAGATCTCGATAGGCCCGGGAGTGTTTGGATCTGAAAGAGGAGAAAGTGATGCTCAATCTAATCAGCAACGACTCTAACAACTCTTCTATGAACCCACACAGTCATGTTCTATTTAACTTTTCACATCCAAAATGAGTTGAAAGTGCATTTCTGAAGAGAAAATGTTTCTCACACAACAATAAAAAAATATCTTTGTAATAAGAGACAAAAACTTACAAAAAAGCGCTTACAAATGAAGGTTTTCAGATGAAAAACTTTGTTTAGGTTTTTAAAATCAAAGAAGTGCTATAGAATCATTTGGTATAGATTCCAGCGACGTGAAAGGTGAGAAACTGACTCTGAGCTTAAAAGGATTTATTTTTTAAAATATAATTTTCTCTTTGTGAATGTGTAAATAGGGAGAAGTTATTTAATTGTACAATGAAAGTACCATTTCATTGTACTTTTACTTGTATTTATTTTTATTCTGCAATTAAATGAAAGATTTTCTTGCATATATATTGTACTTTCTTGCACTAAAATGGTGTGAGTTTGAATGTAATTTATGAAAAAATTTGATTCGGATTATATTTCAATTCAGGCCTTAATTAAAACATTCAATTGTTTTAAAAGGTTTTGAATATTCTATAATCCATCCCATATGTTTTAACAATACAATAGCAAAAATAATCATAATTTTTTTTTTTCCTTATGTCAAAAAACATTTTCAATAAAATGCTTTTATCTTGAAGTTTGGTGTTTAAAATGTATCAGTAGGACTTTCTGGATTTACACAATGCTCTCTACTCACAGGTTGCATTATCAATATATGCTGATGATGCACTGAAGGGACCGCTGAATGTGGTCAACACGGCGCTGTAACGTCTTCCAGCTGCGAGGCCGTTAAAAAGGAAGGATGTCCTGTTGCTGTGGACTTCACCCGAGCTCAGATTCACAGAGTTGTTCAAACCTGTGGAGCTGCTGTTAAGATAAACCATGAAAAACTCCACACTTCCCCGAGGTCTGGTCCACATCACCAGCATCGAACTGTTGGATTTCTGGCTTGAGACCGATGGTTCCACTGTTTCTGGTTCTGTTGTTAAACAGAGGGAATAGATGTTACTTCACAGCAAATATTAACAGTCACAGGTGTAAAGAGTGCTGATATATCCTACTCAAGTAGAAGTACTGTTACTTGATTTAAATTGTATTCAAGTACAAGTATTTCATACATAAAATACTAAAGTACAAGTAACAAATTGCTGAATTAAATAGTAGTTATTCGTTACTTTAACCCCCCATGTTGATGTTTGGTAATAAAGGAGGCGTTGGTTGCACAGCGGGACCTCTCAACGCTGCTAGAAGCGTGTCCACCATTTATTGTGTATGTACACCTGACGCTTTTGATGCTTTCAACGCGTTTGGTGTAAACATGCCATAAGAGGCTCGTCACATATGAGTCCACCTGATCAGAGCAGACAGACTCCATCCATACGGCAAATAAATTGGGTCTGTTCATTCCACCTTAGATCATTTTTAATAAGCTATTTATTCCGTCTGTTATCACTCTCTCTCTCTGAATCGGGGCAGACAGCGCAGGGACTGAAAGTGGATCAGTTCGCCGCATACCGAGTCAGAGGAACCTCTGCGGAGTCCGCTGTTCCTCCTGAACACGTGTGTGCCTTTATTCTGTTGTTTCTCCACCTTGGTCTTCCTTTTCCCTCTTGCTTTGCCGTGTAACCGCTTTGTCAAAAGCCAAGTTAGAGACTTCAGCTTGAATATAAAGCCATCGGACTGTCCCCACAATCAGATCCAGAACGCGAAATGACTTTTGACGAGCAACCCGAACAGCCAATAGTAATGCTTAAAACAGCTCATGGTTTTGTCCTGTTGGTAGAAAGATCTCCGATTGGCTGAAGTCCAGCGTCACGCTCCTGTATTTCTAAAGCTCATTTACAGAGCTAGGAGAAGGAGTAGATTCACTGTCCACTCAGAACACTTTGAATTACAATGTGCAATACAACATAATAAGAAGATTATAGATTTTTGACCAAATAAAACAAAAAAAAAATTACATATTGCAGCTTTAAGCGAATGATGGAAAACTTACTTGTGTACTGAGAGATGCAGTTTTCTTCCCCTTTAATGACATTTGCAGCTTCCACGGAGACACAGAAGGTGCAGTTGGTCCCAGGGAGGAGCTCAGAGACCTCTGTGGTTTGACCTGTTAAATTTTTGTATTGGAAACCACAACCTGTCGTCTCTAGCCAATATCTATAGTGGCTTTTGTACTGGAGTGGCTTCATCCAATGTAAAAGTACAGCAGTGGTGCTCAAAGTTTCTGCTACCAGCTGGGAAACACCATAGGGTCCTACATGTGAAAGAGAATTGTAACAATCACTACTATCATTTTAAATATATTTTAGAAAGTCTCAAAATAGAAGTATTTCCCCATAGATATTGCTATAAATGTATCAAAGGAAAAAAACATGTACCAATTTTATTTCTTTACTTCTACTGCAGGGGTCACCAACACGGTAGCCCGCATGGACCAAGTGAGGTGGATAAATACATGAAAGATTTAGTTAGTACTTAGTAAAGGTAAATACTGCTGCACGTGATTAAATAAACCATCTTATTAATACCCTGAGGCCACACCGAATTGTGTTATCCTATCATAACAGTTTCTGAGAAAAGCTGTCCCCTTTAACTCGGACGGATGCACGAATGGAACTCAAACCTAAATCCCCCTTCCACGCTTTGTGGAGGGGGATAAAAAAAATCTGACTATACAAAAAGTTGACTAGCTTCATGCTAACGTCTAGCAAGGAAAACCCACGTATATGCTCATGCTAGCATTTACCGCGATCGGCAGTGATTTATATAACACACCGTTTATGCTTAACTTTCACAAACACAGTCTTAGGAGTATTATCAAACAGTACACTTAAATACACTCACAAACATATGTTTTTTTCAAGCCAAAAATACAAGAACTTAGTAGAGACCAGTAGGCCATGTGCTTTCAAGATGGTGACTTCCGACAACTACGGCAACAGCGGTAGGTCAAAACACACAAACTCACCCAGAGTAAAGAAAAACGAAAACAAGGGCAATAAGTCCGGAAAAAATAACTGCGCACTTTTCATTTTCTAACTCCATCAAGGTATTGATACCCTGAAGCCACACCAAATTTGGTTATCCTATCTTAAACAGTTCCTGAGAAAAGTTGTCCCCTTTAACTCGGACGGACAGACGCACGGACGGACGGAGCCAAAACCTATATCCCCCTTCCACTTTGTGGCGGGGCATGTTGAAACTTAAACATTCCTTACTTTTTTGACTTACTGCTAGCCTTGTTTATTATCTTACTCTTTAATTAAAGGGAAACTGTGAACATCTAGTATTTAAGAAGTGCTTTTCAAACTAATAGATCTTCAGACTATTCAGTACCTATGAAGTAGCTCACAGTTTCAGAAAGGTTGGTGACCCCTGCTCTACTGGGTTAATATTGCAAGTTCAGAGACAAAAATAAAAGTCAAACCTCACTTTTGGAGTAATGTACAGTACAAAAATTGAAAAAGTATCTCTATTAGATGGAAGAAAAAACATTATATCCTCTGTAATATCAATATTACCTTTTCTGTTTATTTCCATCCAGTACATCAAGGATGAGCAACTTTTGACAGCGGGTCCACAAATATGTGATTGTATCTCATCCAAAGGCCACTTTATTAACATTCGTGTCACATTTAGAACTAGAAAGGAACTCGGAGAGCGCAGACCTCCACCAAGGTTGGGCCCTCTTGTGGCAGCGAGCCGTACGTCACCAGAGGGCACATCCGCAACGTGGTGGCTGCCCGACCAACAACAAAGGGATTCCCCGCACAGCGGAGGAGCTTCCTGTCGGTGGAACAGGGCAAGACCCCCGGGGCGAGCACAGACACACAACTAGGGGTGCGAGCGATGAACACATCACTCTGTTTTGAACATAAGTGAGAGCGTGCTTGTGGACATGCAGTAGGGGGCAACAGCTGAACGTTTTGCGGAAACAGTCTGTTTCTCGCGAACAGCAGAGGGCCGAGCCTTGGCAGAGGTGAGGACGGGGAGTGCACAGCCCGAGAATGCTTGGGTGAAAGCAAAAGGGACAAAGCTGGAAAATGAGGAAATGTCAGTTTCGTCATCAGAGGAGAAGAAAGCTGTCAGGCAGTCTTTTTCTTCCTCCTCTACTGCGTGCGCTGAGCAGACTGTGCTGGAGCAGCAGCAGCTGCCGGAGCTGCAGGGATACTGGGCCAGGTAGGAGGGCCTCGCTGTGGCGGGGCCGGCCGGGGAACGAAAGGTCTCGCCTCCTTAAGCTAAAGACCCTGGGGAGGAGTCTGAGGAAAAGCCCTTCGTCTATGCCGGTAGAGACGTGAGCGGGGGTTTCCTGGGGAGATAGAGGCGGAGAGCCTCATTGTATCTCTTTTTTTCCTCGCAGCGCCGCTGCATGGAGGACAAAGCGGAGCCGAAAATCCCCTGGGGAACAACGGGGGCATCCAAGATGTTGCTCTTCTCTACGTCAGACAGTTTAGCGAGGTCAAGCCAACGGGCTTGCCCCTGAACAACCATGTTGCTCGGTGAACAAACGGTCCTTCCAGGGATGAGCTATTTCCACAAGCAGCTCAGAATTTGTTTCCCAGAGCCCTTCGAAAAGGGGAGCTTCTTCCCTTCAGTCACTTCGGTGGGCCACGAAATGGCCGGCCGAGCCGCAGCACGTTTACACACACTTCCACTGTGTCCAGGCTGGGAGGATTGGAGACGGGCATGGAGCCATCCAATTCCTCCTGGGAGACTACAGACGCGGCATGAAGTCTGCCCCGAGCCGAGGTGATGAAAGGTCTGTCCTCCTCGTCCACACCCGAGCCGAGAGTGTCAGAGGAGTCTTCATCAAACTCTCCATAGTTAATCACGAGAACATCCTCGTGAAGTGGGGAGGGAGACGCCAGGTTGAGCTGGGAACCCCAGTTTGTGCCAGTCCTTAGTGAAGATTTTACCCCCACATGAACAGAGGCGAGCCCCAGAGCATCCCGCTCCCTCGATGAGAAAAGCCTTAGCTTCCAACACCGCGTGACGCAGTTTAGGAGAGCAGGTGGCTAGCTTACGCTACCACGAGGCAGCTAGCACATGTGCTAGCAGGGATGCAGGCCAACGTGTGCTGGACCGTCTGAGACGTCGAGGACAGCGTTGGTTTTCGGGATGACAGCTTTCGCTTTCGTCCGAAGCTCAGAGGGAGGACTGGCGTGCGCACGGGCCCGTAGGCGCAGAGGGCAGTGGGGCCGAGACGACAGCAAGGTGTGCTGAGGTCAACACACGGCACGTCCTTGCGGCAAGGAGCGTGCAGCGGGGCGAACACCGGAGTGAGGTCTAGAGCAGGCACTCGTTCTGCCAGCGTCCGTCGACTGGAAAAAAGAGAATCTGCCTGTGGATAGTTAAGCTGGCAAAACAATGCGAGATAGCTGAGAGGAGAAGAGGTGTTTGAATGGTGTCCTCCTTTTATAGGAGGTGGGTCTCGAGGTGGGACGCGCTTCACTGGCCAATCAGGATTGGCAGATTGAAATAAATGCTTCTGAGGAATGCAGACAGAGGATGCATCCCATAGTGAGACATCTCACAAAATATTATAAAATAGAACATAGCCTTCCGCTCTGTGATCTGTGTGATTTTTTTGTTATTTTTGTGTATTTCTTGTAGCCATGTTGCATGTTTTTGTATACTTTTGTTGTTTGTACATATTTCTCTAATAATGTGTTGTTGTTTTTTTGCAGTTTTTTCATGTCAGGAACTGACTCTTTAGGACATTTCTCACATATTTATTTTCATGACCTAATATGTCTATTTTCTAACTTTATCCTATAATTAGTGAAAACCATTCAAGTATTATTGTAATATCTGATTGGCTCTAGAATGTGATGCTTTGAATTTGTTTTCTGTCACTATCCAGCTCAGTCGAAGACCAAATATTAAGCAACCTTAGACTGTTTGTTGAAGGAACAGTAAACTTCAACACAATCATTTGATCTTGTCAGAATGCAATATATTTTTGCTTTCTGTGTAAAAACTAAAATCTTTGAAAATTAAGTGCATTACAAGTCAAATTATTGTTAATTATAATCAATAATAATTAAAATTTGCAGTAACATGACATTATACTATTAGCACGCTCGAACAGTTCCTTTTATTGCCACCCCCCAACTCCCTCTCCCCTGTTTCCTCCCCCACACTAGGGTATAACACTGTCCTTTCTCTTTACATTATATTTGAAAGAATAAAACATGCACAACTGTTGCACACAAGTTTCAATATGTAGACAAGAAAAAGACAAAATAGTTGTAGCAGGCTAATGTAAATACTGACTTGTGAAGTTTCGTGCAGTCACATTCTGGCTCTCGTACTTTCTCACACCAACGGTAACAACTGAGATCCTGTAAGGGCTCCCAGACTGCAAGTTGTCCAAAAGGAACCAGTTGTTTGCAGTTGGAGATGAGAAGACTGGATTAAGACTGGACACTGAGAAGTTGTACTGCTTATGGTCCATGTCCTCTGGGAACGCCCATGTGAAGTTGATGGACTTGGTCGTCTGAGACTCCACTGTGATGAAGCCAGGAGGATTTGGAACTAGAAAAAGCAACAGGTTTGATTATCAGAGGATAATAAAATGGCTGGTGGGTGTAAATGTTCCTCTGACTTACAGGTAGCATTGCAGACAAGGGAGCCGTTACTCTCAAGAGGTCCGCTTTTGGTGGTCACCATCACACAGTAATCTACACCTGGTTTCAGTTCAACAAACTGTGTCTGTGAGGTCAGGTTGCTCAGATCTGTGTTGTTTTTTACCAGCTGCTTGTTTCTGTAGAGGAGGACAGAGTACGAGGACACGAGCCCAGAGACCAGGGACCAGCTCACAGAGAGGTTTGTTGTGCTTCCAATGGCTGTGATGTTAGAAACTGACCCAGGGCCTGAAAACAGATAAATCAGGATATTATTATATGAAGCTGAAAAAAGCTCACAAATCTCCATTTTGTCAGATATTGTCAGTTATCTGGATCAGTGATCCTGATCATGGTTCTGTGATTTTTTATTTTTTTAGATGAAACTCACTGGGGTAATTGAGGAATTTTGGAGATTTCACCAATGATAAGAGATTTTTTCCAACTATTGAAACTGATCCGGAATCAGTATATTGATCCGCAGCAGTGTTTCTCAAATGAGGGTACGTGTACCCCTGGGGGTACGCAAGGGTACTACAGGGGCTACTTGAGAGAGAGAGCGAGAGTGAAAAAATTAACAAATGAAAACATTAAAATATGAGGTTTGACAATGTTTTTTTTTTGTTAAACATGATAATGATGATGGAAATTATCTTGATTAGTACATGAACTGAAAATACAAGGTCCAACCAGAAGCAGGAGATGACCAGGATTGATAAAAACTATAGAAAGAAATCTGTTGAGGAGGCACAAAATACGCTTTCATTCCACTAATTTACCAAATGATATTCTTTCAAATGTGTGTTATCACTCATTTATTCCATTATTATGCTCAATAGTTATTTTTTTCACAGTATATTGAGGAAAATGGTGTCACTGTAAAAAGGGGGTGTTTGGATTCAGAATTAAGAGAAAGGGGGTACTTAAGTCAAACTTTTGAGAACCACCGGCGTAAGGTCTGTCTTTGGTTATAATTTTGTTAAAATCTGTTTAGTAGTTTTGACATAATCCTGCTAAGAGTCAAATAAATAAATGAATATTTCCTCCTTGGTGAAGGGAAATAGCTGAAATACGTGGCCAGGCGAGGCCTAAAAGCAAAACATCAACAAGCAGATAAGCAGCTGCACAATAGTTTAACCTAAAATGGGTAAATACAACTCGTAAATTTAAAAAGAACTGAAATGTTTTCATCCCTTTGGGAACTTTATCCAGGATTTTAATAGACGCTGTGCCAACATTTTCATCAGAGTTCAAAGTTCTACTCACTTCAAACAAATCCATTTCAATGTACACGCAGCTCCAATTATTTAGTCACACAGAATAAAAAGATAAAGATTTCAAGAGTACATTACAGAATATACGCTTCTATGACATACTTGTGCTGCTCTCTATGCTTTCCAACGTAGACTTGACCTCTCCGACCACCGTAAACACTTGGAAACGGTACAGCGTTCCTGCCTGCAGTGAATGGAAGGTGTACGTCCCCTCCTCTGTGGTGTCGTTGTAAACCAGTACGCCATGTTGGAGAGCCATCACCAGGTAGGAGTAGGAAGGCTTGTAGTCTTTTGGTTTCAGCCACGTCAGCTGGACTTCTGTTGTGTTCATATAGCTCACACGAAGGCTGCTCACTGGTTCAGGCACTGAGGTAAACACATACAGTAAATGGTGACACCCAAGGCTTATGGCATCTCTTTGTGAACTAAATAGTTTATTTACTTCGCTTTGCAGAGAATTGATCCATTTAATCATCAGTAGTTTAACAGCAGTGGTTTATAATATCTATAAAATATATTTAGTAATTATAATTATACTATCACCACAACCAAAACTGCTTTGCTCAAATCCTTCAGTTTATTCTCCCTCCCTAACTCCCTTTCCCATGTTTCCTACCCCTCACTAGAGTGTAACACTGTCCATTCTTTTTAGATTTTATCCTCACCCCTCCTTAGGGAAGAAAAGTGATGGCCACAACTAGGAAAAATAATATTTTGATGAAATTTGTGTCGTCAATATGGAATAGTATAATATTATGATGTACATGTCATATCCATTCATGTGTATGTATGCATGTGTGTACGTATGTATATATGTTTGATATGAGTGTATAAAGTGTATATATAAAACTTGTGCAGAATATATATTGAATGTATATTGTGAAAAAAGTAATATAAGTTAAATATTTTTTGTGTGTGATATTATGTAGAGAACCTTGTTTTGTTTTGTTGTGATGGGGTAGATATATATATATATATATATATATATATAGTAGATATATATATATATATATATATATATATATATAAGCTTTGCTTCAACCTACACACTAAATTGGACAACTGAGTGTTTGTTCTGTACTTTTTTTTGTTTGTGAAGACCGCTGAAATAAAATTCAAATTCAAATAAAACATGCATGGCTGTTGCACAAATATTAAACCACAACATAGACAAAAAAATAGTTGTAGCAGGCTAATGTAAATACTGACTTGTGAAGTTTCGTGCAGTCACATTCTGGCTCTCGTACTTTCTCACACCAACGGTAACAACTGAGATCCTGTAAGGGCTCCCAGACTGCAAGTTGTCCAAAAGGAACCAGTTGTTTGCAGTTGGAGATGAGAAGACTGGATTAAGACTGGACACTGAGAAGTTGTACTGCTTATGGTCCATGTCCTCTGGGAACGCCCATGTGAAGTTGATGGACTTGGTCGTCTGAGACTCCACTGTGATGAAGCCAGGAGGATTTGGAACTAGAAAAAGCAACAGGTTTGATTATCAGAGGATAATAAAATGGCTGGTGGGTGTAAATGTTCCTCTGACTTACAGGTAGCATTGCAGACAAGGGAGCCGTTACTCTCAAGAGGTCCGCTTTTGGTGGTCACCATCACACAGTAATCTACACCTGGTTTCAGTTCAACAAACTGTGTCTGTGAGGTCAGGTTGCTCAGATCTGTGTTGTTTTTTACCAGCTGCTTGTTTCTGTAGAGGAGGACAGAGTACGAGGACACGAGCCCAGAGACCAGGGACCAGCTCACAGAGAGGTTTGTTGTGCTTCCAATGGCTGTGATGTTAGAAACTGACCCAGGGCCTGAAAACAGATAAATCAGGATATTATTCATGAAGCTGAAAAAAGCTCACAAATCTCCATTTTGTCAGATATTGTCAGTTATCTGGATCAGTGATCCTGATCATGGTTCTGTGATTTTTTATTTTTTAGATGAAACTCCGTGGGGTAATAGACCCCTTAATGGCCCACGTCACGAGTGGCGTGGCTGGAGGCAAAAACAGGAAACGCTGCTGGCTAAAGCATAGATATATATAAACACGAGATGACGCAATGGCGGCAATCTTACCTCAGACATCTGACATTCTGACGTGCTCTACGGTAGCTGTTGGAAGGTGAGTGATCAGCTTAAACTAGAATAGCCTAGGGTTATTTAAATAGTACATGCACCATTGACATTGATGTAATGAGCAGGGCCAGCTGTCTGAGGTAAAATGGCCGCCACGTTGCAACGCACTCCCCATTGTCTAACAGTGTGGGTAAGTCATCTAGTGTTTATATATATCGATGGTGGTTTGCCTCCAGGCTAGGCCCCGCCCAACAAAATACGTCACAAATATTTTACAAACAATCAATGGGTCTATAGAGGAACCAACGCGACATAACTGAGTCATATTTCATAAAGATCAGTTAATTATGAACCGGGATATGAATTTTTGAGATTTCACCAATGATGAGAGATCCTCTCCAAAATGTAATGTGAATCACTCATGGCATAAGATCTATCTTTGGTTATAATTTTGTCAAAATCCATTGGGTACTTTTGACTTAATCCTGCTAACAGACTGAACTCCGGTGAAAATATTGCCACCTTGGTGAAGGGAATTAGCGGCTCAATGTGATGTGCAAAGACAGCAAAATACGAGGAGGGGTGTGGCCTAAAAGCAAAACCTCAACAATTAGATGTGTAGCTGCACAATAGTTTAACTTAAAATGGGTTAACACAACTCATCAATATAAAAAAGTACTGCGTTGTTTTCATGGTGTAGTCCTCACTTGTGAAGATGAATGTGCGTTTTCCAGTCGATTCACTTCCAGGAGCAGCTACAGTTGTGACTCTAATGTCGTATCCAGACCCAGGCTCCAGATTAGAAATATCAGTGCTGTTACCGCTGACTGTTGTTGAATTAACAAGGCCTCCGGTGGCGTTGAAGGTTTGGACTGAGAACTGATAATACGAGCGGACTCCCAGAGGGTAGGACCATGTCACAGTCACTGAAGTGGTGGAGCGAGCGTGTGCTGCAAGGTTCGAAACTGGGTTTGGCACTAAAACAAATTAAAATGCAGAAGAAATTAATTAATACATATTTTTCAACAATAGGAAAATCAATTCTGTAATGAGAATTGTATGCTAATCGTAGCTTAGTGACCCCTAGTGGTTGTAGGGCTTGCAAGACTAGGTCTGTGTTCGAAATGGCAAACTCTGTATGCACTACATACTCAATGAGTATATACGGTTTGCTATATATTAAAAGGATTAGGATTAGGAGGATTAGGATGATGACCGTTCCCACTCAAGTATACTTCCAAGTACTTACAATGACAAAAACCCGAAGCACACTGAGGCTAACTATCTCCGTTGATTTGCCACCTTTGAAAGTTCTGAAAGCATTTTAAGCAAGAAAGTGGCCAAGTAAAATATCAACATGTGGTCATTTGATCCATAAAACTCAAAGAAACACATTTCATGCCGATATTTTCGAGATTTTCGTCGACCCACCATTCTGCTACTGACTAAATTTACGGGTAAAGCTGCGGTATGTATAATAGTGAGGCGCTCCACACTCCCCCCTCCACTCCTGAACGAACCTCACCGGTCTTCTTGTGCAAGTGCACACTGTGGAACTCTTTGCGACTGTTTTCTCCATAGAGACTAGTAACAAATGTAGGGACTTTATCTTGTGTTTTTGGAAAGTTTTTTGATGTTTTAGAGACATGAAAGCACGTATCACTCACTGCTGTGAGGACAGTAAGAGGCTCAGAGCTGCTCCTTTCACACAAGCAGCTGCATCCAAGCCCAGCTGGTCAGAGCAGACACACTGCAGATGACTTGGTTCTGTTCTTTCCACCTTAGATCATTTTTAATAAGCGATTTATCCTGACTGTTTTCACTCTCTCTCTCTGACTCGGGGCAAAGTGCGCTGACTGAAAGCGGATTGCGTGCAGTCCACCGCACACAAAGTCAGAGGAACCTCTGTTCCTCCTTGTGTCTTTATTCTGCTGCGTCTCCACCTCTGTCTTCCTTTTTCCTTTTGATTTGCTGTGTAACCGCTGTGCCAAAAGCCGCATTAGAGACTTCTGCTGGAAGACATGCCATGGGACTGTCCCTACTCTCAGATCCAGAATGTGCATTGGCTTTTGACGAGCTGCTGAAAGATCTCCGATTGGCTGAAGTCCTATATTTCTAAAGCTCCTTTACAGAGTCAGGAGAAGGAGCAGTGATTCACTGTCCACGCAGAACACTTTGGATTACAATATGCAATGCAATATAATAAGATGATTATGGATTTTTGACCAAATAAAACAAAAACAAAATTACAAACTGCAGCTTTAACTTCAAAACAAGAGCCCTATTTACAAAAGGGTTAAAAACTAATGGAAGACAAGAAGAGAAGCTTTTGTTTTGAAAAGGGGATGTTTGATTTTTAGCTTGAAGCCAGTCCCAGGACAATTTTACATTCCGCTCGCAATGCATCATGGGGGAGTTGAGTATGATTAGTGTGCCTGCTGTGCATACTTCAAAAATGTCCCGATACAGTATACATCCAGGTATTTCTCACATACTCATTCTTTTCATACTATCTAATGTGAACGCACTAGTATGACATTTTGAACTAGGACCTACGTTTCTTGCATGACTGGATGTTGTTTCTTTTTATTAAAATTGTTTGACACTTTAGATGTTTGCAGGTTATATGAAAATCAATTTTCATTGGTATCTAATGTAAAAAAAAAACAAAAAACAAGCCCAAACTGAAGACACTGAGATCTACTTACGGGTGAAAAACAAGCCATAGACAGCTGAGCTTTGGAGGTTTTGTGCTCCAACAGTTTGAACAGCTACATTGTAGGATGCCCCCGACATGAGAGAAGAGAGCTCTAAATTCTTTTCAGTGGAGTTTTTAGTTTGTACTTCTCCACCCTTGGACTGGTATGTGATGATGTAGCTGATAGCCGGAACATTCTCCATCATGGCAGGAGCGGTCCAATTAAACTGGAGAGAGGAGTTTGACCTCCAACCAATGAGGATGGAGCCGGGTGGCGTGGGAGCTGCAAGTAAGAAATAAACATGATTCAGTTTATTTTAGTGGTGACCAGGGTTGGGGTAAATTATAATTGTAATCACGTTATTGATATTTAATTTCAATTATGACATTAGTATAATTGGGATTGGAAAAAATCTGTTGCTGTTGTAATCGTAAATTTCCCCAATGTGGGATGAATAAAGAATACTTTACTCTAATGAATTGTAATTGAGTTCGGATAATTGACTTTGTAATTTTCATGAAATTGTATTTACATTAAAAAAATGTCAATTAAACGGAAAACTGGGGAACCATGTTACAGTTCTATTCTACACATACAAAGTTAACAATTATTAAAATATGTTTAATATCAAGTTTATCTGTCAGTTCTCCTGAGGATCATTTTACCATTTAAAAAACTAATTAAATGGAGGGGTATACTGACAGAAAAAGGCTCAGATGCCCACACCAAAATCAAATGATAGATAATAGATAGGATGATAGATAATATTTTTTAGTGTATTTTACAGCTGATTTAAGACATGGGTCAAAACTGACCAATTATAATTAGAGACGCTAACAGAAAGCTAACACAAGAGAAAGGTTAAGTTTTACGGGGTTATTTATTAAAGGCTCAGTAACTACGATTAATTGTCTTTGAACTTAAATAATTGAGTTGATGGTGGAAAAAATGTAATTGACTTTCAGGTGGAAAAATTAAATGTTATTTTAATTGTAAAAAATGTCAGTTATCATTATCATTATTGAATCGTAATTGAACAGGATCAATTTAAGACATAATAGTAATTGAAAAAAATCAATCGACCCCAACCCAGGTGGTGACAAATGCTTTAATTCCATTTAATTAAATCTTCTAAATGAAAAGTGCTTAAGCGATGAACTTACAGGTTGCAACTAAAGCTGGGTCAGACATGTTAGTGAAGTTTCCTGCTACTGCCGTCACTGTAACGTGAAACATCCTCCCAGGAGTTAGACCAGTGAGGAGAACTGTGGGGACGTACTGGTCTTTCACAGTAGTATTTGAGATATTGACTTGATAATGATCCACACTTCCCTCTGGTAAAGTCCAGTTGATCCTCAAGTGCTCGGTCCCACGTTCCGTCACTTCAATGTTGTTAGGTTTGCCAGGCCCTGAACAAGTTTGGAAAACAGATGTGGTTTCATTATAATAAATAAAATATAAGGAAAAAAAGAGCAAATGCTAAACTACATCTAAAAATATCTCTTATTAATACTAGGTTTAAACAGAGGTGTAAAAAGTACTGATATATCCTACTCAAGTAGGTACTGTTCATTTTTTTTTAAATTGTACTCGTGTACAAGAACAAGTAAATCATACATACAATACTCAAGTACAAGTAAAAAGTAGCTCAATTAAATCGTACTCAAAGCAAAAGTTACTAGTTACTTTCACCCCACACGTTTATTTTTGGTAATAAATCTCGCATACAGTAAATATCTCAGGTTTAAACTTAAAAATATCAGGCTCTAAGTATAGCTAAGTTTATAAAAATAACCTCCATTCAACGCTGTTTTTGTGCGGTGCATTACGTTTAATCTGGTTGGTCGGCTATGATGTGATCTATTTGATTGTTGTCTGGTCATTTAATTTTTTGTAGTTTCATAATGTCCATTGATCATTTTAAAACAAAAAATAATAATTTACTCAGTAATGGTTGAGTGTAGAAATGTAACAAATTATTTCTTTTAAAACATACTTAGAACAACACTGTGTAACTTTTGGCCACTAGGGGCGCTAGACCTGTAACTTTCACGTCAAGCGCCCCTAGTGGCCACAAGCGTCGCAGCACTGTCGCAAAAATCAACAAATAGTCAGTCGGGCCAGCATCCCTTGTTTTTTGATTGTGTATGCAGACAGTAGTTCACCTGTTTGGTTGAAGAGAGATCATTGACTCACTATTAAAAAAAGTAAAGTGCAGACGGCTGCTGCGGAGGGCTGTACTACACTTCCTCAATTTATCGGGGCAAAATTGAAGCGGTTAACTTCTTGAATAAGCCTACATTCTGAGTGAACTCATCCTTTAGTAACTCCGTAAGTTGATCATTTAAACCGTAAAAGCGGAGCTTTGATATGATATGATAAGTGCTGTAAGTGCTGTAAACATTTGGCCAGAGAAGAAGGAGAAGAAGTGATCAGACCTCTGTCTCTCTCCTCTGTCACCGCTTGTTCCCTGGTCATCGCGTCAGTGGAGCAATAAAATGATGGAGTGACCAAAAAGCACCACTTAGTGTAAAATACTAGCAAAAACCTTAGCACCATGAGTATACTGTATCAGAGCCTGTGGTCACGTGACTGCCATAAAGTGATACGTTCTCCACGCATTCTCCAGGTCACATGACCTGGCCGACGACGGTCCGTCTTCTCCAAACTTACATGGGCGGTATTTCAAGAGGGCAGCCCCACTTGGAGCATTGATACTGTCAAGCGCTGTATATTGGCCTGGGAAATCATTTAAAATAACTCATATGAGTCAACTGTTTGGGTCAAAAATTCTGCGGTGTGCCTTTAAGTACAGTACAAGTAAAATGACGGATTTAGAAACATACTCAAAAAAGTACAAGAACCCATAAAAGCAACTCAATTACAGTAACATGAGTACTTGTAATCCGTTACTTTCACCTCTGGGTATAGACTTACTTGTGAATGTAGTTAATGTGCTTCCTGTACCCTGTTTTTCCAACCCATTAACACCAGCAGCTACTGAAATGTTGTACTGGGAACCAGCTGTTAAATCTTCAAGAGAAAAGGAGGTTTTTCTTGTGAAGTTGGCAAATTTTTCCTCTCCCGCATCCATCCACTGAATTGTGTAGTAGTCGGCATTGCCCTCTGGTTTGGTCCACCTCACAGTCAAAGATGATGTCATGACGTCTGTGATGTGGAGATTTCTCACCATGGAGGGCACTGCAGTCGCAAGAAAAAGAAGAAAAAAAAAATCACAAGGGTGCAATGAGGGAGCATGTGGCGCCACGACAATGATGAATGAAAAAACATCCTACATGTGTACTGCAGCTTAGCTTCTCCTGACGTTTCTTTATCTCCAGCAACTGCTATGACGGTAAAGTTGTATTGCACTCCAGGAGTGAGCTGGGAGATGGTTATATAGGTGTCATTTACTGGGAGAGTCGCCTCTACACTTTCATTCATCCACTGTACTCTATAGAACGAGACGTTTCCCTCAGGTTTCAACCACTCCAGAGACACAGACGATGTTGTGAAATCAGTGATGGTGACATGTCTGACTTCCTCAGGGTCTAGAAAAAACAAAACAGAGAACACATTGAAGACATTAAACACTGATTGATTGAAACAGCTGTGAATGTTTCAGGCCATAACAATAGTTTAAAGGTAAATAGTAGGACAATGCACTGTGTTCTCGATTAGATACGATAGACGCGCGATAACGATACGACATTTTTGAGAATGAAGAAAAAAGACAACAAAGATTGATGGAAAAATGACCATTGTTTTATTTGACTTCAACTCATACTTACGTATTAACTCTGAGTATGACCTTTTGAACTTTACAGGAATTATATATATTTTTTAATGAAAACACAAAATGCCTCTGCCAAGCTCTAAATCTTCTCTTTGCCAGATATTGGCAGTTATCTGAATAAATAATCCAATGGTACAATGATCATTCACACTTTTAAGGCCTGAAAGAAATGTGTATTCCTATTGATAATGATAAATTAGGTCCAAATGTATGGGCACCCCCTTTTTTATGATAAACTGCGATGAAATCAACAATCCAGATCCATAAATCATAAAGATCAGGGGCCTCATTTATCAAGCTTGCTTACGCAAAAAATGGGGTTTGAAAGTAGCGTCCGCCACTTCCCAAGCAAAGGTTGTGATTTATAACAATAAATGTTGCGTGAGAATGTGCGCACTGGTGCTCTAACTCTGATCCTGGCGCACAGACACTTTGGAGACGTGTGAATACGAGGTTGTGAACTGAAGAAGGATTTATGTCATACATTTAACATGTTCACACATCAGAGTTATAGATACACATAATCAAATCCAAGCCTGTTGTGTTATAGATGTGAACAGTGAGATATTAGGTCATGTATTTAAATGTTTAAATAATTATATCTGAGTGGAAATGAATGCATACTGGTAGATGAACGTCAAAAGTTTTGAAGTTATCCTGTTAACAGACAAATAACTAAATAAACTCCGGTAAATATATCAACAATCTAGTGTGTCATAGAGCCCCCCTGTCTTGTCGCACAATATACTATCCCACCTTTGGTAAATAGAGGAAAAAAAGTGACTTACTCGTGAATGAAAGGATGGTTTTGGGTTCTCCTTTGGTTCTGTTATCTCCAACAACAGCAGTGACTGTAACTGTGTACTCAGTGCCAGGGATCAGCTCTGACAGTACTGCAGAGGTGTCATCAGTAAATCTGACCAGAGGAGAGCCACCACAATGCCACTCCAACTTATACTGTAAGACGTGACTTGAAGGTGAGACCCAGTTCAGATGGATTTCTGAGGGTTTAGTGGACATCACGGTCAGGTTCTGAACTACATCTGGTTCTGAAGGGAACAGGGGAAGAAGAAACAACAACGATGAGTAAATCAAGTAGATCAAAAGTGGTGTTTAAAAGATCTGCATGTAGGAAAAACAAAGAAACCTAAATCATCTGCTAATATTACCTTAAGTCCACATGAATGAGCAATAATAAAATAATTTTGCTCAGAATGACAAGTGGTCCGTGTTATTTTGTTGACTAATTTTTTGACCATAATCCAATCAGAACTAAGATAAAACAAGAAGACATTGTCATCAACATCCCCCGCCAGACTGATTCTCATTATAACTCACAACCTTTTCCTAAATGTCCTAAATCTGAGAACTTAGATGTATACTAACACAAGAAAATATTATCACATCAGAATATAAAATTACTAATTATCTTAAATGGTTTCTAAGTAAAGCTGTCTCCTTTGAAGCTACCTTGAACAGAGTCAAAAAAATGGCACAAGGGCAATAACTCCGGAAAAAATAATTGGGCGCTTCTCATTTTCGAACTCCATTCAGGTACTGATACCCTGAAGCCACACACCGAATTTGGTTATCGTATCTTAAACACTTTCTGAGAAAAGCTGTCCCCTTTACCTTGGATGGACAGAAGCACACATGGAAGCAGCTCAAACCTACGTTGCCCTTCACACTTTGTGGCGGAGGATAATAAAATAGAAATCTCAATATATCTTGAATCTCAACATGTTACCCAGGCCTACGTCCTAGCATGTGTCTGTCTAAGGTACAAGTTTAACCCTCTTCCTGCTCCATTAAAAAGCACTACAGCGAGGAATGTGCCGTATGAAATCATGGTTTTGAATCACCACCCACGAAAAACTATGCAAATTTGGTGTCATGACATGTTGCTACATTTGACGTGCCATGTTTGCTTTTACTACTTTATTCTTTGGGGGTGACAGGGGGACGCAAATAGTGAAATTAAATCACAGATGCATTTATGGAGGACAGAAGAGGAACCTCAGATGTTAATGCAGTGGTTCCCAACCTTTTTTTTGTTGTGACCCCATTTTTCTATCACACATTTCTGGAGACCCCAGAGACATTTTTTCTCTAACGTGTTTTTTGATCATGTTTGTTATACATTGTTAGAAATACAGAGTAGCCAGTATGAGTGCACACACTTAAAAAAAAAAAAAAAAAAAAAATGCCAGCATGAGATATTTTTATACTGCATTTTATTTCAACTACAATTATATTTGAGAAAGTGAAAGCATAGAACACAGTTGTTTTAGATTGTGTAAAGTTAACACTATTTTTACATAATGCTGACATTCCACTGTCACTATTATGACTTGCATGAATAAAGTGTCATAAAGGCTGTCATTAAGTGTTGTTCGTTACCCTAACCCTGACCCTTCGTTACCCTAACCCCAAACTCTGAACCCTAACACTACCTAACCCCACTAGATCCCTCCACCTAACACAAAAAATGCCAACATAGCTTCAAAGTTGTCATAATTTAGCAAACGACACTTAATGACAACCTTCATGAGACCTTATTCATGCTAATGACAGATAATGACAGTGTAAAGTCAGTCTTGTGTATAAAACTTTAAGTAGTGTTACCAAATAAAAAATAATTCAAATTCAATTTTTTTTTAAATATAACTAAAAAGAATATTTTTTAATTTGAAAACTGTAGTTTTTTTAATTTATTTTTCCATCCATCCATCCATCTTCTCCCGCTTAGCCGTTTCCGGGTCGCGGGGGCAGCGTCCTCAGTAGGGAGCCCCAGACTTCCCTCTCCCCGGCCACTTCCTCCAGCTCTTCCGGGGGGACCCCAAGACGTTCCCAGGCCAGCCGAGAGACATAGTCTCTCCAGCGTGTCCTGGGTCTTCCCCGGGGCCTCCTTCCGGAGGGACGTGCCTCCCTAGTGAGGCGTTCAGGGGGCATCCTAATTAGGTGCCCGAGCCACCTCATCTGGCTCTTCTCGATGCGGAGGAGCAGCGACTCTACTTTGAGCCCCTCCCGATGACTGAGCTTCTCACCCTATCTCTAAGGGAGAGCCCAGCCACCCTACGGAGGAAACTCATTTCGGCCGCTTGTACCCGTGATCTTGTTCTTTCGGTCTTTCGAATGTAATGACATTACATTACAAATAAAAATGTATTATTATCATTAATATTATTATTACTTAAAATAAAAATACATGATTTCAATAAGTTTTATTTATTTTTTTACATTTTATTGTTACTAGACATTTCAGGCGACCACACACACAAATGGGGTCACGACCCCAGGGTAGAAAAACCCTGTGTTAATGTGATGCGTGTCTTACTCGTGTACAGTGAATTAGTTGCTGCTTCCTCAACAGTTTTCTCATCTGCAGTGACAGCCCAGACACTAAAACTGTAGTGAGCTCAGCGATTGTTAAAAAAAGAATCAATCACTTTGAGATTCTCCTCTGAAGCTCCACCTATCAGCTGTACTGTATAAAAATAACTGTGTCCCAGTGGTTCAGTCCATTCCAGAGACAAGGAGGACGTCGTGGTTTCAGTGGCGATGAGGTATCTGACATCTTCTTGCTCTATGAGAGGACATGAAGTGTACCTCATTGCATAACCCATCATACTGCTCACACTGCTTCACACCATATACACTGATGTCCACCCCATATATCATTACGTGCGACCAGTACAAGACGAAACCTCGTCTGTAGTGGTAGCATTTCAGAGCATGGAGGTTGCCGCAAGACGTTTAAAGTTAATGTAACCTAACCACCAGGAAAGAGTGTATCATAGTGTATCATGTTTGTCCTGCAGTCTGTGCCTTCTCCTCGCCCTCCGCTCTCTTTTCTGTTTCAGGTGTCTTGATGCTGGAGCTGGAGGTTCCTGATCAATGGTTTGCGGCTCAACGAATCTGGGACACTTGGATAGACTAATCAGTGGTTCACTGCTCAACTTGTCTATGACACTCGGATGGACTGATCAATGGTTCATGGCTCAACTTGTCTGGAACACTCGGATGGACTGATCAGTGGTTCAAGACTCAACTAGTCTGGAGCACTCGGATGGTCTAACCTTCTATCCTATTCTGTTTGCCCTTCTGTTCACTAACCCCAACCAGTCGAAGCGAATGGCTGCCCCCTCTGAACCTAGTTCCACTGGAGATTTCTTTCTTTAAAAAATTGTTTTTTGCTTCCCTTTGTCGCTAATTGCTTGTTCATGTGGATATTGTTGGATTCTTTCTTTCTTACGATGGATTTTTGTTAAGCGCTTTGAGATTAATTTGTTGTAATTTGCGCTAAATAAATAACGATGAATTTAATTGAATTGTAGAAATGACCCCAGTCTTTACCTTCAATCCAATTGACAAACTCAAAGCAGTAAAACAAACACTAACTAGTGTTGGAGCACTCAAGACCGGTCTTGGTCTCGAGACCACATTTTAAAGGTTTTGGTCTTGTCTCGGACTCAGAATCATTTTTACTCGGCCTTGCCTCGGACTCGGGCTGCCCGGACTGACCGGTCAAGATCAGCACTAATTCCTGCTATTTTTCAACTTTTTATAATGTGACAACAAGGAGAAGAACTAGATAAAACAAAAGATATTCTTAATTCATGCGTTAATCCATCCCGTATCATGACCGTATGAAACCCCACCGTGCATGTTTGGGTCACAAAATGCTGTAGTCTCTTATTTTTCTTAAATGTAACCAAGCTCTGCTTTAAATCATAATTTCTCATGGAATAAAATTGGACTGTATTGAGACACGTTTGTCTTTAGCTACCACATCTGTTAGGTCTTTATGTAAGCTTGAATTTTTTGTTGTTATTGTATTTTGGTAGAGAACTTGGACAGGCTGGGCATTTGATGTCAACTACAGTTCAACTGTTACAGAATTGTTGGTGTTGAATGTCCAAATACAGCATTTCACAATGGCTCACTGATTGTCCTTCCTCCTTTGAAATATTTTGAACTGCCTTCTGTGTCGGACACCTGCAAAAACTGTGACTAGCCATGTTATTTCTTGGCAGAAACACTTGCTGTACATTCACTTGACAAAAATGTTGTTTTCAGATATTTAGTATAACTGTGAATTTATCAGTAGCAGTAGTTTTAATACATACAGTATGAGTTTATTTTTTCCAAGAACTCAGATCTAATTCCAATAGTTTTTGTGTCGTTGAGAGTTTTACATGTTCTGCTTTGATAGAGTTGCAAACACCGTTTTTGCCCGACCGGTTTTAATTTTTTTTTATGGTCTTGGGTTGTCTCAAACTTGGTCTTGACTCGGTCTCGACGCCCAAACATATTGGTCTTGTCTTGGTCTCGGTGCATTCTGGTCTTGGGCAAGTCTTGGTCTTGGATAGCGTGGTGTTGAGCACAACAACACTAACTAACGATGACTTACTTACTTGTGTACCAAAGCAAATGAGCAGATTCTCCTTCAGTAACTCCATCATCAGCCATCGCAGTAACGTTGATATCATACCCGATACCAGCCGTCAGGTCTGTGATGTTTTTAGAGGCGTGTTCTACTGTGTCAGACTTCATACTGGTTCCATTGCTCCAGCTCACGCTGTAGTAAAGCCAGTTTCCCTCTGGTTCAGTCCACCAAACAAGTATGGAAGACGTTGTAGAAGAAGCCTTTAAAGAAGTAACAGCTTCAGGTTCTGTCAACGCAAAAGGGTAATGGGCTAATGATTTTTCTGGGATTTGTCAGAACAGCAATAGTTGTGTGGCCGATACTTACTGGTGGCAACATTCAGGCAACAGTTAAAGCATTGAAAGAATAATTGATAAACGGTTCCAGGGGTGAGATCAACTGTTGAATGGCTTTCAGACGTCTTATTTCTGACTGATACGGTACAGTTTGCTTGAGGAGGAAAAGTGATGCTGGTTGTTGTTGTTGTTACTGAAGGCAAACTTTCTCTTTCACAGGTTACTGAAAGGCACAAAAATACAATGCAAGCATTTGCTTTAGACACAACACACAAAAAGGACAGAAAATTTAACTTGGTGCATCATTTTGTCAGGTTTACCACATTACAGTTAAGATTCTAAAAGCAGGATAGGTAGAAAGTCATCTGTGTATTTAAAATAATGGTTTTTGTCAAGCAGTGAATCTCTAAAATCATATGTCATCATATATTAAAAGCAGAATCTACCTACCATTACACTGTTCTTTGGATTCCTGTGGAAAGGAGAAAAAATAGAGCACAGAAAATGTTTTTTTTTTTTCAACCAGCAGAGGTCAGCATTAGGTTTCAAACAGCATTACCAACACTTTCCAGTGTTTATGTGTACCTTTACTTTGAAAATCAAACAAACTCATAGAATATCCTCAGTCCTAAACAACTGTTTGAATAAATAGATGAATAAGAACGGTAAAATAAAATGATTTAATCAATTTAATCTTAATGTATTGCAGTGTTGTCCAAACTTTAGCGAACCACAAGTCCAAACCAAACACTGCACTACCTACTGCCCCCTATTGGCTGGAAGGAGTATTTAAAATACCTCCTGGCAGTATTATGTGTGCAAAAACATTTATAGTAATACTTCTTCTTCTCTACCAATCAGTAGCTCATGGAAGCCCTGTTTACATCATTAAAAAAATAAAATAAAAAATTCTTAAGTCAAAATTATGAGATTTTAAATCATAATTATGAGATACTTAGTAGGGGTGAGTTTTGGCAAGGATCTTGCAATACAATACGTACCCATACCTGTCAAGTATCCCGTTTTGGCCAGGAAACTTCCGTATTTTACCCCTCTTTCCCGCTATCTTCCCATATTAGTATTTTCCCATATATATCCCGTATTTTACTGTAGTAATAATTAAAATATGCCTTACTAAACTGAACGCCATCACTTGCCTCGTGAGAGCTGCCACCAAGCCAGGCCATTTCAGGTGGCAGTTCTCGCGAGATTAGTGCTGACAGCGGCACCAAACCCAGAACCAACTCAGAACAGAGATGATGAATGAAGACGTTCCGGCGAAAAAAACTAAGAACTGGTGTAAATACGTTGTAAAATAGACAGAGAGTTTATCTTCCTAAAGAGCAGCAGGATGGGACACAGTTACACGTTCTGTCAGATTAAGGCAGGCAAGGCAAAGGCAAGGCAAATTTATTTATATAGCGCATTTCATACTCAAGGCAACTCAATGTGCTTTACATGATAAAACATTCAATTGTTTAAAATCAATAAGAACATTTAAATCAATAAGAACAATTAAAATCATCAGTAAAATCAATTAAAATCATCAACAAACACATTACATCAACAACATTACCAAAAATCTCTCTCTCAATCATACGCAGTAGAGAAAAAAAGTGCCTTTAACTTTGATTTAAAAATGCTCACATTGGATGCTGACTTCAGCTCCGCTGGCAGTTTGTTCCACTTCTTTGCAGCATAACAACTAAAAGCAGCATCACCATGTTTACTGTGAACTCTGGGCTCCACTATCTGATCTGTGTCCATAGATCTGAGAGACCTGCTGGGTTCATACCTGACTAACATGTCACTGATGTATTCTGGACCAAACCCATTCACAGATTTATACACCAGCAGCAGAACTTTAAAGTCTATTCTGAGGCTGACTGGGAGCCAGTGTAAAGACTTTAAAACTGGAGTAATGTGCTCTGACCTCTTTGTTCTGGTTAAGACCCGAGCTGCAGCGTTCTGAACCAGCTGTAGCTGTTTGATGCTCTTTTGGGGGATTCCTGTCAGAAAACCATTACAATAGTCCAGTCTGCTGGAGATAAAAGCATGGACCAGTTTCTCCTGATCTTTCTGAGCCATTAAACCTTTCACTCTGGAGATGTTCTTTAGGTGGTAGAAGGCTGTTTTTGTAATAGATTTGATCTGACTGCTGAATGTAAGATCTGAGTCAATCAGAACACCAAGGTTTTTGACTTGGTCTTTAGCTTTTAAAGATCGAGACTCAAGATATTTGCTGATAGCAGTCCTCTTTTCCTTGTTACCAAAGACAATCACCTCCGTCTTGTCATGGTTTAGTTGAAGGAAGTTTTCACTCATCCAGCAGTTTACTTTTTCTAAACAGTCACACAACACCTCAATGGGACCATGGTCATCTGGGTTCAGTGATAGATATAGTTGTGTGTCATCTGCATAGCTCTGATAATCAACCTTACAGTTCTGTAAAATTTGTCCTAAAGGAAGCCAATAATAATAAGAGATTTTAACGTCTACCACAGAGGAAGGAACACGTAGGTCACCATGAAATCACAAGCGCCACAAATATACACTGCTTTAAAAAGAGTTAAATGATGTAAAGTCTGTGCTTAATAAGTCATTAGTGAATACCAGAGAACCACATGAGTGAGCATGAGAAATTAAAATAAAATATATAATGAAAATAAAATGTTAATGTCTAACTTAAAGACAAACAATGTGAAATTAACAGTAAATATGCAACATATTGACTTGTATATAAACTGTAAGTATATTAAATAAACACATGTGCTTCATATACACATTTATGTTTTTATTTAAGCTGTTTTATAATTTAGGAATTAGGGCTGGGCGATATATCGAGATTCAAGATGTATCGAGTTTCCTATATCGGCGATATAGAAAACTACAATATTTCATATATATGTATATATTATAGCTTATTACGTATTAAAATACTAGTTTTAGGAGTCACTGCTTTTACTTCTCAGAACAACATGTAAAGCTCAGTTAGATGTTTAATGAGTGGCTCATATTGATCAGCTGTTTGTTAATAAATGAGCTTGTGTGGCATTTTGCATCAGCAAATTTAACCCAGAATGGTCTTTCTGGTCAGACTTTATTTGATAAAATTATCTAAGATTTATATCGTATATCACCATTTTGATCAAATATATTGAGATATGAGTTTTGGTCCATATCACCCAGCCCTAGTAGGAATGTTCACAGCATTTTAATGTTAATAAAGGTCGACCTACCAGATTCTAATCACATAATTGTATTTAGTAAATGGTTGACAAGTGGCTATTTTAGATTTCTTGTACATCTATATTAAAATATAAGGGATACTGGAGCTTGGTTGGGCGGGCGGGACGGATTATAGTGGGCGCCAAAAAATTTCCCTTATTTTCAAATCGATACTTGGGTCACGATACAATATTATATATTGTGATATTCTACCCAGTTAATATAAAAATTAAACGTAGCGATGAAAAATGAAGTTGCTGTATATGTTAATCAGAAGGTATTGATCATTCAGAGGACAAATTGGGTCAAAACTTTTTGCTTCTAAACATCCTATTTATTATGAATTATTAGTGCAGAAAATGCAGTTTTACATACTGTCATTGTAAAATAAAGTGCAACAAGTAACCATTGCAACACATTGAAAGCATTGTAACCACCGTAAGCGAGAACATAAAGGATAAAATACCCAGAGTTACTGACAATGAACAAAAATAAGTAAAAATGTATCCTATTGTGTCAGTTTGAACATTGATCTGAACAGATCATGTAAAAATAAAATGCCTGTGCATACATAATGCATATGTGCTCTATGTCACTGAACACACTGGCCTGAAAAGTATGAGGACAATAAAGTGCAAAAAATAAAAAAAATAATAATAATTGTATTATTTTTTTATCGATTTAAAAAAAAACGATTTAAAATCAGCACCCAAAAAATCGCGATATATTGTGAAATAGATTTTTTTTTCATACCCCTAATACTTAGTATCTCTTAATTCTAACTTAATATTTTTTTTTTATTATTTTTGTTCTACTCCTTGTTTTGTTGTTTTGTCTTTTCACAGGAATAAAATTCATTTGTCAAGAATTTCATAGTATTGTTGTTTTTACTGTTCTGATTTGTTTGTTTGTGTTTTTTCAGTTTACATTCTTGTACTACTCACACACATTCAAATGAAAACATTTAATGTCATTCTTGTAAAATGATTTAAATTCAGTGTGACCATCTTTAACTGTGTCATGTTTTTATCTAACTAAAAATAATACTTCATTATAAACTGCTGTCATATTTGCGTCAATTCAATAAAGCAAAGTCATGTTTATGTCCATTTTAGAACAGACACGTGATCACGTCTTACAATAGTGTGATTATCCACTTTTACCGACTGGTGTGAGTTTTAAATAATAAATCCATCAAGGTGATCAATAACAAGAACACAAAGTGATGTCACATGTGGCCTGATCTTCTACATCGTTGTCTGAATTCAGGAATTAGGTCCATCAGATTCCACATTATTCATTAGCCACCATCTAAACAATCCCCCCCTCCACTTTCTCTCTATTTGCAGCTCAGCTAAACATTAAACATCTTTCGCCATAACTCAAACCTGTAGGAATGACTCCCCTTAAAGCCAATCATTAACTACTTACAAGGAACAAAAATACATTTAAACATCACGTTTGTGGTGGGGTCTCATGACAGCTTTATATGAATACTTATTGAATTGGGAAATAAATAAATATATGCATGTCTTATTTTAATTTAACTGAGACTAAATCAAAATCATCCGTTCCGTTAAAACAGGAGATAAAAACCTCAGACTTGCATTTTGGTTTTTTTTTACCACAAAATGATCCACAATGTGAACAATTAACCATCCATCCATTTTCTGACCTGCTTGTTCCTGTTTTCAGGGTCACGAGGTGAACCATTAACCATCCGATTAAATTTCTAATGAATTAATAGGCACAGTTCTGAGTAGAAATACTACTCCATCGACAAGCCACAAAGGAAGTATGTATTTTTATGTTCACAATAACAAACATCATAACAACGGTGGGTTTGAACAATTTACAATAAAAGGTACTGCAATGAGGAACTAGATGAATACTACTTCTGCTGATGGGTGTTGACGTACAGACAGAGGGTGACAATTTTACTTTGGTGTTTATTTGAATACCTTCCTCCACAATGCTACATTTCTTCATTTTCAAGAGACACCTGTTTTGGACTAATACATGAACTTCAAAGGAGCCGTCAAAGGTGATCAGCAGACTCCTCTGACGAGGACTGGCAGTTGACATTCAAAACATGTCAAGAGATAAACATTTCTGGAGTTTCTGAGAAAACTATGTTTATGTATCATTCTTTTAAAATGTGAAAAAATACCTAACTACTCTTTTACTATGGTCTACTTCCGGTGGTCATTCATATACATTAATGTATATAAGTCCCGCCTACAAATGGAAACAATCGCCCAGCCAATAGGCTTCAACTTCCTGTACCAGAAACTGTCAATCAAAGTGAATGTGGAACTGTGCACGGAAACAGGGCCGCGCGCCACAACAGCAAACAGGTAAATATGACCTATAGTCTATAGGTCTATGACCCATAAACCTATAGCAATGCGACCCAATGGGACCTTGTTATGTTCCGTGACGCGCATGCAGAAAAGAAGAGGCGTGGATTCTGGTAGATTGGCAGAGGCAGGGGAGGAAGTGAAGCTGTTGAGGGCGGGACATTGAGAAGTTCTCTCAGAAACTTCGGATATCAGAATTAAATGGCCTAAATCATGCTAAAACAACTTTGTTGAGCTTTTAACCTTGTTACAAAGTTAATTCCTTATTAAGAACACCCTCAACGCATTATTGGGCTTCCTTCCTGAATATCTGAGCAATCCTCACTACTCCTGCTCTCTGTGCTGCTGCTCTGCCCTCTTCTAAAAATGAGCAGTCAGACTATTGTGACATCACAAAAGTCTGAACCGCCCCCTCCAGGAAGTGCCTGCTGCCTCCACAGTGAACATACACGGCCACTCTCTCGGAGCTAAAGTCATGTGAGCTACATTCACGAACAGTGCATTCAACCCCTCCCTGAGGAGCAGTGTAGAACCAAGGGAGCAGTTCCATTTTTAGTATCCGTTATATTGCCTTTGATTTGATCTGATGTGTTTGTTCGTGACACAATGCGATGTAGCGGTTGGACTAAACAAATGATTATCACCTTAAATGCACTATTCCTGTAGTTAATAGAGATAAGGAGGAGAAGAAAGTGACTTAGCAGCTTAACACGCCGGTGCTTGAAGCAGCTGAATGGCTCCACTGCTGCTGTGATAAACACACATCCTGAAGCGCTGAGATGGACTCACAATCACAATGGTTGCTTAAATTGCCATGTGTTTTACTGTAATGTGCAGTATTTTGAATTAAAACAATAACAACAGTGTGTGAAGAGCAGAAATAAAATTGCTTTGGTGATCACTGATCTGCCTCGCAAGACCGAGGCATGAAGTCAGCGTCTACAGACACGCCCACTTATGAATATGCATAAGTAGGCCCCAAAACATTTTAGAACTGCTCAGAAAGTGACTTTTCAGAGGGCTAAAACTCTGGAAAACAGGCGAGTTTGGGAAAATAAACCTCAAATACTATGTTGCTGGGGTTCTTAAAACAAAATGGAGATGGGTGAAAAATAGCATAATACTGGACCTTTAACATACTATTCAAAAAGAAGAGAAAATGAATATCGCTGCAACTTTTTTAGGACATTTCTTGTAAATTTCACTGCCAGAGTCTAACCACTTCCAATCTCAAGGGAAAATGTAAAATGCTTGACATTGCTGTGTAATAGCTGCACTTTAACAATGATGCTCTGACATTTCTGTCCATGTTGAAGTGACCCATGGGGATGTGACTGTCTCCACAATGACTCCCAGAAGTTTGCTTCCTTTGGTCTTGTGTTTTTATGGCTTGGCCCAGGTCCAGAGAGCAGAAATATCTCAGCTCAAAGTTCTTGTTGGAAACCAACTCTCGGCCATGGACTCCACTCCACTCCATCCATCCCAGGCTTGTACTGGACATTATGTTCTCTTTAACCAACTGTTTGTTTTTAGAGACAAATATGCTTTTGTCTCTGACACTTATGGGCACCACTTAAGATTAGACTTCACATGATAAGCAGCATCGTTTACATCAGACAGTGTTTTGTGACATTCTGTGCTATATCCAGTGACCCTGGTGGCCTTTACACTATCTGTGGCCTCACTGGTCATGTCTGCAGGAGAGGGAAGAGGAGGAAATGGCTGTACTGACCACTATACAAACATTACATCAGCCTCTAAGGCTGCCTGCCACTTTCTGATTCCCTGTGATTCGGTCCCACGCCCCGATAACACCAAAGTTCCTTCCTGCAGAAATACATTCGCTAAAAAAGAAAAATCACCTTTTAGGCTGTTTGCTTAGGGATCAGAAATTGAACGTTAGCTCCTCGTGATCTGATAACAGCACAAATGGGGGAAAAAGAAAAAGCGCAGTGGCTGGTTTTCCTTCATTGGATTACGCCGTGTAATGAAAATACGGCTTGGTGATGTCCTTGTTGACTTGCTGAGGGAACAAAGACGCGTCCTCTGCCACTGTATAGATCAGAGATGAGCTACTTTTATCACAGCGGAGGAAATTAAATAAATGGGATTTTGTATCATGGATATGATGCAGCTTTGTTTATCTTGATATAATCGCTGTAGTTTAGTAACAACTGATGACAACTCAAAAAAAGATAAATATTTACAACCGTGATGTCACTGTGTGGATAATTAATGCCGTCGGCTTGATGGCTTAGGAAATAAATCAAAATACTGTCACATCCGGCATGAAATCTCTATTCCTTGTGAAGCTTTACAATTAATTTACAAAGTGCTTCATACTTTATGGTTATACATAATAGCACACAATGTTTAGTAAAGGTACCATGAATATACAGTGCAAACAGAGGGGTAAATAAACTGTATACACGCTAATAATACAATAGTCAAAATACAGTTAGTTTAGTTACAATTCAATTAAATCATGTTCTTTAAACATATAATCGAGCATTTCTTTCTCAAATTTCATTTTTGTCGAATAATTCAATATTTTGTATCATCATTATTATTTATACAGCAGCCTTTTTAACGCAGTGACTCGTGACTGACAGTTGTAGCACTGATGCTGTTGCTGTTGTTCATTGTTCATCAGCTGTTGTTCTAAGTCATAGAACTTAATGGCAGCGAGTTAAATCTTAACATTTTTCTGTTCCATGACAGAAGGAAGATGAGTAGAGTCCGTGCAGTGGAAACGCCCACTCTATCACAGGTTTAACACACATTGTTGGACAACCACACCTTCTTTCATCACTTCAAAAACTCTGATAAACTAACAAAGTATTTGCACAGTTGGAGTAAACATGTTTGGGTATAAAACTGTTAACAGCATTAATAACTAATTATTATGTATTTTATTAGTTGACATGTTTTTGATAATTTTTTTATTATACATAATCATTTTTATAACTACTGTGAACATGTGCTTTCAAACAACCTGTATACCAAAGCTGAACGATGAACTGCATTTGCAATATCACGATATCATAAAATGTGATTTTCTAATCACAAAGGCTGCATTTTTTTTTTGTCTGCACATCCTGTCAAAGGTCAACACTACAAGAAGTGCATTATTGCTAAGAGAGCAATGCATGTTTTGTTATTGCAATTAAAAAATCTAGTACAGTGCCCGTCGGAAGTATGCATTCATGTGGGAGCATAAGGGGTAAATTTGTGGGTGCAATTTTCCTGGTTTAATTATATGAGACATGTGGATGATAAATGTGTTTGTTTTTTTATATTTTTTTGTTTGGTGTATTTTTCTGTAATGTATGCTTTTTGGAGTCATTATGTGTATTTGTGTATCTTTCTGTTGTGTTTTTGTGCTTTTTTTTTGTATAAATGTGTTTGCTGTTTTTTTTAATTTAATTTAAAAAAAATTTTGTAATGTATGTTTTTTGGAGTCATTATGTGTATTTTTGTATCTTTCTGTTGTGTTTTTGTGCATTTTTTGTATAATTATTGTTTTTGTTGCCACTGTTGTGTGACTCTGCAGTCATTTTGTTTATTTTTTGTGTAAATATTTAGTTTTGTGTATTTTTTGTACAAATGTTCAGTTTTGTGTATTTTGAGCCATTTTCATATTTTTGTTGTATTTTTCTGTAATGTATGTTTTTTGGAGTCATCATTATGTATATTTTTTTATCTTTCAGCATGGCTCAGGAGGAAGTGAAGTCTGGTACAGAGCTGGAGAGGGAGGAGGAATTGGACTCCTTGATCTGTGACTTTAAGGAAGTTTGGGATCATGGGTATAATTTTAAATAACCATGAAATATTAACTTGTAACTTTTATCAGTACAAAAACATTTTTAATAATGACTTTTATTTTTTTTTCTAACCCAAACAAACTGCGACACAGTGACATCATGAACCCCGAACCGGAAGTAGCGCGCTTAAAATAAACGTTTTGAACGTTTTGCTAAACCAAATTACTCCAAAATAACAGGTGCACAAACTTGGGGTAGTTGGAACCCATTGACTAAGTTTCAGGTCGAACTCATACCGCGTCGGGGAGAAATTCGCTCCACACACACGCACGCACGCACGCACGCACGCACACACACACACACACACACACACACACACACACACACACACACGCACACGCACACACACACACACACAGAGACCTTTTTTGATTTTATAGACAGATGAAATTATTTTATTGCATAGTTGTGATCCTCACTAGCCCTCCCTAAGGAAGAGTAAGAAATAATTTATTATAGGGAGGATTCTTTTTTTATATCTGTTTATTTTATTTATTTGTAGATTGTCCTGTTGAGTTCAGAGAGAGTTTAAGAAGTGCAGTCCACATGTTTACATGTTTCATGAAATATAAAGTTAGTTAGATATGTTGAAGAGTTCAAGCCACAGATTTGTTTGCTTTACTGTTGTAATCTGTGCTTTAAAATTTACATTTTATATTTATTTAAAGTTTAAGTACATCTGAAATTGTTTATTATGAAACAGATTGATTTATTGCTTGTGTTCATTGAAAAATACATGACAAGAGGCCCTTGAAAAAATAATCGCATATTAAATCGCAATCGCAATATTGAGGAAAAAAAATCGCAATTAGATTATTTTCCAAAATCATTCAGCCCTTCTGTATACACGTTCAATCGCTTCTCAGGGACATATTTAAAGTAGATTAAAGTGAATTATCATTGTTACTGCACAACATGACCATTAAAACACAGACTTACTTTGATTTCTTTCTTTTTTTTTCCACTGCTGCTTGTTCTCTATTTTAAGTCCATTGCCTTAGTAGTTTGTCATGAATAACCTCTTCATTGTTTCTGTTTCAGCGTGGCTTCCTGACACTTTCCGAGCCCACCCAAAGACCCTAATCTGATAACACATATGGACAGACAATGAGGCTTTTAAATGAAAGTGCACTTAGTACTTTCAACTCATTAGGACTAATAAAGGAAGACAGAAGCCACACGACACAGGTGTATAAAAGTACGTTTCACTCAAACAGTCTAAATCTGATATTATTGCAGAGTTCTGCTGGTGTACATAAATAAAATAAATGATATAAAATCATTAGACACTAGGGATGAACGATTAAGTGCATTTGAGATATTATCGCAATTTTCTAATCGCAAAGGCTGCAATTATTTATTTATTTTTTATTGTTCTGTCTTGTACTGTCTTGTTAAGTTCAAAGAGTGTTTCAAAAGTGCAGTCCACATATTTACATGTTTCATTAAATGTAAAGTTAGTTAGATATGTTGAAGAGTTAAAGCCACAGATTTGTTTGCTTTACTGTTGTAATCTGTGCTTTAAAGTGTATATTTTATATTTATTTCAAGTTTAAATAATTTTGAAATTGTTTATTATGAAACAGATTGATTTATTGCTTGTGTTCATTGAAGAATACATGACAAGAGGCCCTTGAAAAAATGATTGCATATTAAATCGTAATTTTGAGGATTAAAATTGCAATTGATTATTTTCCAAAATCGTTCAGCCCTATTAGACTGAATTTATCTTCCTCTGTACTGGTCTTTTTCTCATAATTCATAAACATAGTAAACACAAATACTAATTTTTGTTGTACTCAGCTGAGTTAGTCAATTAAAATGCAATCTTCGTTGTCAACAAAAATAGCTGAATAATTGTACTGTGCAAAAGAAAACTGCTTAGAATTAAAAAAAAAAAAAAACTTTTCTCTTGGTGCACATGTAAGCCCTTTAAGTGCTACAAATACTTATTAAATTAACCCCACTTAAAATGGTTTATAATCACCTTTAATTGAACAACATTTGAGTAGGCCACTGCAACACTTACAGAAAACACTAAAAAATACATTTTGTCATGCCTATATGTCAAACTATGGCTTTTCCATAAATACATAACATGTAACTGAGGTTGGGTTTTTTCAAGGTACATAAAAAATGAGACTATGGCATAGAAGAAAGTAAACACAGCAAATACTTACATGTTAACCAGAAATCAGGGAGAATTGATATAACCAGTTATCATATTTACAGTACACATTTATTAGGCTTGGGTGGTAATACGGTAACACCGTGGGGTCATAAAAATGCAACGGTATCAGTTTCAATATCGTCACTGAAAAATAGAAATTTTTTTTTTTTTTTTTTTTTAATAAAAAAAAGAAATGCAATAAACGTATATAGGAGATAAGGATTAAATATTAAACATAATTTATTTAATGCCTAAATATGATTCTATGTCCAGGGGCATCAATGTGTTCAGTGTTGAATGGGTTGTCGTCAGGTGACAGCACGGAGGTGAGAGAGAGACAGAGAGAGCGGGAGAAAGTTAGAGAAGAGAAATACACGCAGCACATGTCTCTTAGTGTTTAACACTCAGAACTGATGGAGTTTAAGAGAGGACAGTCAGACATCTACACTGAACCTCTGACAGGCAGCCGCTAAAACAGAGGAAGCAGCACCACTGTGTGTCCGTGCACTGTGGGGGGGAGGCAAAGAGGAGTGGAGCGTACTTTCTGCGGTGATTGAGCTCTGATTACCATAATTCTTCAGTCTGTCTGTAGTACTAACATGAGCCTGACTAGTAAATAGTGTGATTTGCTTGGATGTGCTGTGTATGAGCAGATAAATGGTGAGATGGAAAGGGATGAGAATAGTGAGTCTGTGCTCAGCAGAAATTCTCGCGGTGACACATTTAAGACCTATCTGATCAGAATGTAAGACAATTTAATACTTTTTAAGGCCTTTTATTTGTAAAAAAAAATAATATATATATATATATATATATATATATATATATATATATATATATATGGGACCCTTGGTCACCCTGAACGACAGTTGAGTGACGCGTCTGAGCCTTACGTCATAATTTTCAATTAGTCACGGTAATACCGTATACCCCGGTAAAATAGGGAGGAGGTTTGACGGTATCAAAATTTGAATACCGCCCAAGTATAACATTTATCACATGAAGTGCCACAATATCCACAGAAGTTAAAGGCACTGCCCGAGACCAGAATGTTTGGAGACCAAGACAAGACCAAATGCTTCTGGAAATCGAGACCGAGTCAAGACCAAGTCAAGACCAAGACCAAGACCAAGACCAAGACCAAGACCACGATCACGATCAAGATGAAGTAAAGACCAAGACAAGCCGAGACCAAGACAAGACCAAAGCTTCTGGGAGTCGAGACCGAGTCAAGACCAAGACCGATAAAAGATCACAACCATATAAATCAAATTTAAAAACCATGGTCAGGTTGAAAATTTAATGATCATTCTCTTTCTTTAATTTTAGATTGGTTTGTTTGTTTTTTAAAATACATTAGACAAACAAAAAAAAATGCCTGCAACCCCTTTCCAAGCACAAAATTCTGTTCCACCTAATTCTTCTAAAAAATAATAAATGCATCCTTGTATGTATTCAAAAGCAACCAATAAGTACAGTTTTATTTTAGATGTTTATGTCAGCTAAATGAGGCCTAAAATTAGTGTTCAGAACTATTTCTTTATTTCTTTTTGTCTGCATATGTTGTCAAAGTTTAACACTACATGTAGTGCAACTGTGACAATTATGCATGTTTTATTCTTGAAAAAAGGTGTTCAGAGGTATTTCTGACTAGAGATAAGATGGACTGATGTGCAAGTTTGTGTAGGTGTCTGAGACAAGGCACTGGAAAAGATTTCCAAGAAGGCAGAACATTCTGTAAGCTAAAACTAACTGTTTTAAAACTAACTACAAGTAATCACAAACAGTTTCAAGTGCGTCTCCTTATTATCACATTAATGAAGTTGAAGAATAGCAGATCAGTGCTGTCTTGACGAGTCTTGATGGAAAAACCACAATCTGGCCAGTCCGAGATTGAGAAAAGACCAAGACCTTCAAGACCAACACTAGGAAAGGCTGATCTTTGATCATTTCTGTATCTGTAAAGATTTATCCATTATATTAAATATACTTTTTTACCCTTTTTAAAAATATGTTCCATGAGTTTGGTCCAATCATGTCCATTCATGGACAAGAAAGGCCAAAAAAGTAGTGTTCAGGCAGTTCAGAGATGTAAATGTTCATTTTCTGTTTTTCTTTTATCATCCAAGCCTGATTCACTGTGCTAATGTGCTATAAGCTGTGTTTTTTAGCTACATTCGGTATACAACGTTATGCTTTGCAGCCTTTAAGGGTGAGATTACAGATGGCGGAACACTCCACAAGAGAGCTTCAGTGTAAGTGTCCTTGTTTGGTATACCATAGGATCATGAATCATACTCTATAAATATCTGCTGCCTCCAAAAGTGCCCCTGCCATGACAGTTTTCAGCGATGAGTGTGTTTTCCTCCAGGTATCAGCTTCCCACACCACAGTCCTGCTCCTGCCATCAGGAGCCACATCGAGACTATGAAAATGAGCAACACAGTCAACATCACTGTTGCCAGCGCTGCGAGCTGGAAGATACACATCTGAGTACAAAGCATTTGGCTTTAACGCTTCCTCATAAGCCTGCACGAGAAGGAAGCTGGGCGTGAACGCCTTTGTGCCCACACCCATTGATTATAGGCAAAGACGTATGAGCCCTTGTGCTTATCGGAGAAGTGTGATAAATGTGATATCTTAAATGTGTGAAATAGAGAGCATGGGCTGTAATGTGTGATAGGCCTGAAAAAGCATACTGTGGGTTTGAGATCATTAGATAAGGACGTCACCTCTTCCTGTGATTTGTTTCTGTACTTTACGTTTTATTTTCCTGCCGAGTTGAAAATGTCATACCCAGAGTAAGTATGTAAGAATGTGAGTTAAAGTCCAATAATAAAATCGTTCCCTTTTCAGGAACATTGTAAAGTATCTTCATCATGACCATTATTGTCTATCGCAGAGGTTTTTAAACGTTTTTGGCACAAATACCTCCTTTCTCTTATTTCTGAATCCAAGTACCCACTTTGTCCAACGACAACATTTTACTTAGAAATAGAGCATGATGATGGAATCAACGAGTGATAACACACATTTTAAAGAATCTCATTTTGTAAATTAGTGGAAAGAAACAGTATTTAGTGCAACGGTCCCCGAACCTTTTTGGATAGTCACCACATTTTAGAAGTGAAAATATAAAATTACAGTTGTTTAAAATTGAGTGTTGTTTTAATAACAAAGAAAAGAAGAAAAAAAAGAATGATAATTCAAAAAATGTAAAAATCTTTTAATTTTTCAGCAATTTCAGGCTACCCAACATGGGGTCTCGACCCCAAGGTTAAAAAACACTGATTTAGGGGCTTTTGAATAAATGCATTTCTGCCATTGTGTACCCCTAGGAGTACACGCACCCCTATTTGAAAAACACTGGTTCATCATATCCTGAACTATGTCTCTCGTCCTCCCACCCATAGGTTTCACATATAGTTTCCATCAAAAATTAGATGGTTTTACAGTAAAATGGTGTTTCACCAAAGATTTTTTGATCTACTGGTGATGTCTGCCAAGTCTTTGGTGTGGCACCTACTCTTGTTTTTAAGTGAGAGCTTAGAACTGAAGTTTGAAATGTCACAATGTTTTACCAGGACATTTTAACAATTAAAGGAAATGTCAGAGTGGATATTTGTTGTATTGTTACCTTCATTTGTCCTTAAGGTTAGATTCTATCTGCTCTGATAAGCAAACATAGCTCTCCAATAATGAAAATGTAAGTTAAGTACGGGTGGGATGATACAGAGTTCACGATACGATTAATAATGGACTCGCCATAACGATGCAATATTTTTGGAAAGAAAAAAGACCAAAAAAATTGCAATTGGAAAAACAATCATGCTTTTATTTTATTTAACTCTGGACACACTTACAAAGTTACGCTGAGGGTTAACTTTTCAATTCAATATAAATAAAATAAAATGAAAACAATTTGGTCTGTAGTAGATTCTGTGTATTTTTAATTATAATAATTATATAATGGTGTACCATCATGTCCAGTTGATGCACGTAGCTAGTGCTGAACACTGATGACTGTTTGGTGGAATGCATTGCCTGCCTTTGCCTTACAGTTAAACTTCCCAAGGTTTGATGCAAGATCTTGCCTTCCAGTTTACTTGTTTTCCATGAAGCTGCTGCACACACAGTACATTAAATACCCTATGTTAATAGTGTACCACACATTGCACCCTGTGTCATCTGCAATAGACTCCATTAGCCTGTAATCCACACTTGCTTAAACGTTGTATGACGTAAAAAGAAAAAGGATACCATACACAACAAGCTCCACATAAAACCCTCTAAATCATACATGGGCATCTGGTGGCCCAGGGTCCACATGAAGCCCTCAGTCTAATCAAAGGGCACGGACCGAGTGTGAAGTGGCCCAAAGCTGCAGATAGGAGAGAGTGGGAAACAGTTATGGGATACAAGCTCAGGCTTGATCACCCTGTAGCTGGCCACCTTTGATGAGGGTGACTCATGTTAAAAAGGTCAAAACACCCCCTGACTCAAAGAAACACTACTGATGATGCGTCCCAAATGTACATCTTTCTCATATCTGAGACACAGCTCCCACGCCACTCTATGTTAATATGTTAATAATATGTGTTTAATGATTCTGTGCAGTCCAAAAACCCACAAAAGTACAAAAAGTACACAAAATTAGATCAAATATACACAAAATAACTCAAAACATTACAAAACTTCAAATAGAATATACTAAAAAAATAACTTCAAAACAAACAAAAATACACAAATTGACAGCAAAAAACATACAAATTTACAAAAAAAAGACAAAAGGATGACAAACATACACAAACTAACAGAGCAATAGCTACAAAATAAACAAAATGACTCAAAAAAACAACACAACAGAAAAAATATATAAAAATTAAGGTAACAACAAACTTACACAAAGCTGTAAAAATGCTGACATGAATGTTGATAATGTGGTCCTCAGATCAGACAATCATATTTTTGTGGCCCCCGCTGTGATAAAAGTTGCCCATCTCTGCTCTAAACGTAAGCTTAATTCTATTATTTCAATGCTTCCAAAAACCAAACATGTCGATATGTAACTTTTGGTAGATTAATTATCTTTCTGTCTTTTTTTTAATAACTGTATCTAGACAGCAACCCAAAATAAACATACTACAATGATATGTGGAGTACAATCCTTAATGAATGGCGCTCTTAATGTGTAACTATAGTTACTGGGAAATAAGAAAAAAAGCATTGTAAAATATTTTCTGTCCCTGCTGCAGCCTCGCGTGGCCCAAACTAGCTTGAAGGCTACAGATCTAATGATATCTATCAGCTGACAATGAGGCCTTTCAGACTGGGAGAAGAGTCTGTGTCACTTACATGGACTGGGGAACTGAAACTCTTTGTGATCACGCAACACGTAGTAATCATTCATCAATGCACATACTGGGCTTATAGTAGCAGAGGAAGCCAGTTTAGGATATTAAAGTGAAGCTGAAAATGCAATCAGAAAAACTCTTGGTAGAGTCAAGAAGCCTGAGAGTGGGTGGAGAGTGCAACGTTTCACAAAGGACGACTTGATTTGTGACTTTTACACTTTGGATGGAAGACACTAAAAGGATTGTCCTTTCAAATAAGACTACATTTAGATTGTTTAGACGTCACTACACCATCTTTCGTCATTGCTCTTCATCCAAGCGTCATGCACACTTAGTAGAGACCTACATGAGCAGGCCAGACAGAGTATTAGTGTTCGATCACTGAAGGATCATGTTTTTTTCTATTTTCTACTAATAATGTCAATATTTCTGTTGATTTACTTAGATTAAGAACGCCAACCATGCTAAACATTTCTGTGGTCAACTTTGGTTGAGACTTTTCACTTTGTAATGCAGATCTTTATTTTAATAAATCATGTCAAAAGAAATATTCATCTTATTATTGCATAGTGGAAAATCAAGCATCTAATCTGTCAACTAGTCCTTGGTATTACTATTGTACAAACAGCATATATTTGCATGAAAGTTTGGATAAAATTTCTACTTCCAAATGCATCAACTCAAGCTTTAATACTAAATCAAAATGTAAGATGCGTATCTTCTTTAAAACCAATTTATGAAAGCATGTTCAGGGTTGTATAATATGCAAATCACTGGGTTACAGTCATTAAATCTAATCTATTACATTACTGTTACATTTGCATGTGTGACTATAAGGGCTGAACGACTTCGGAAAATGATCTAATTGCGATTTTTTTTCCCGTCAATATTGCGATTGCGATTCAGTATGCGATTATTTTTTCAAAGGCCTCTTGTCATATGTCAATATGTTGCATAATAAACAATTTCAGCTTGATTTAAACTTTAAATAAATATAAAATGTAAATTTTAAAGCACAGATTACAACAATAAAGCAAACAAATCTGTGGCTTTAACTCTTCAACATACCTAACTAACTTTATATTTCATGAAACATGTAAACATGTTGTAGACTGCACTTCTTAAACACTCTCTGAACTTAACAGGACAGTATAAGAAAAACAATAAATAAATAAATTTCGATTAGAAAATCGCGTTTTATGATATTGCGATAATATGGCAAATGCAATTAATCGTTCAGCCCTAGTTACATATGACATTTCAAACACAGCCAGTGTGTCTGTTGTCCTAACATCACATCTACCCCTTTCTGACAAATAGTCACTAAGGCTGAACGATTAATTGCATTTGCAATATTATCGGAATATCATAAAATGCATTTTTTTTTTCTTGTCCTGTCCTGTCCTGTCTTGTTAAGTTCAAAGAGTGTTTAAGAAGTCCAGTCCACATGTTTACATTTTTCATGAAACGTAAAGTTTGTTAGATATGTTGAAGAGTTAAAGCCACAGATTTGCTTGCTTTATTGCTGTAAGCTTTAAAATGTATATATCTTATATTTACTTAAAGTTTAAATAATTAAAATCAAATTGATTTATTGCTCATGTTCATTGAAAAATACATGACAAGAGGCCCTTGAAAAAATAACCGCATATCAAATCGCAATCGCAATATTGAGGAAAAAAATTGCAATTAGATTATTTTCAAAAATCATTCAGCCCTCATACTAACTTATTATTCATACTAACTTTGACGTCAAAATTAGTATGTAGTGCATTCATGTTACATTGTATGAAAACATTGGGTACATGAGAAATAACCGGATTTATACCATATCAGGAAATTGTTGAATTGTTACAGCCCTGATAGTGGAATTTGCCAGTACTTAAAATCAAACATCCCCTTTTCAAAACAAAAGCGTCTCTTCTTGTCTTCAATTACTTTTTTTTAACACTTTTGTTTTGAAGTTAACTGGTAGTTTTGCCAGTAGCACAATGGCGGGTAATATGGAATCTGCAAAATCTCAGAAATGTCAGAATGAACTGTGCAAGTTTTATGGATCAAATGACCACATGTTGAGGACTCTCTATGCAGCCATCCTATGCTGCTAACACGTCTCCTTTGACACATTTTATTCATATTATTCCTCGCTCATCACATCACTGAAGCAACAAAGTGATGAAGCGACCAAAAAGTGTGACTAATAACAGGTGATTTAAACCACTATAATCACTGAAGACTGAACGCACCTTTAGAACAGGCTCATATTCCTCAAACAACGGCTTATTTCACCCATCAGGGTGAATAAATCATTATTTTCCGTTTGGTTGTCATGGCAGCTCGAGTCATCTTCGATCCATTGATGATGACTTTTTATGCACGTAAGTAACCCAAGGTTTACATACTTCATATCAGCTGTAATGGAATCAGATACCCAGAGTTTCCCATCACTGGGTGTGTTGACCCAGAGTTTATGGATAGACTCAGAGTTTGTTAACCCGCCTTTATGGAATGTCCCTCTGAAGCGCCAAAAATCCATCCAGTGGTGCAGCTTCATAGTTTACCAAAGTTGTACTAAAACATTTTGACATATTAATTTCATACATATTATGAAATTAATAATATTATTATTAATTATAATCATACATATGATTATAAGGCGCACTGTCGATTTTAGAGAAAATTATAGGATTTTAGGTGCGCCTTATAGTCCGAAAAATATAGTATATCTTATAAAAAAAAACAAAAAAAAAAAAACGCACAGTTATGCATGATTCAGCCTGGATGTCCATCGATCTGAAGCCATGGGTTTGTTTTTTTTTTTGCAGATCATGTTAATGGACATTGTAACAGGATACACTTTGAATATCATAACGTGGGTATCAATAAAATTTGTATTCAATAAAGGCAGATGAGTACATTTAAAAAGTCAAAGAGAGAAGAACAACTTTGAAACTTTTGTTGTTTCATCAGATTATTGACTTCCTTTTAAAACTGTGCATAGATGCATATCAGTATGTCAGACATGGTTCTAGCTGTTAAAGTGAAACGGCCATATTTTTAGTCATCTCTGAAGAGCTGTGTAAAACGCAGATACATTATGGTGATTTGAGCCTAAAAGTGTGAGTAGGAATGCTCAGGCCATTGAAACGAGTCCCTGCTGTGAAGGCTTGTGTCTACTGAGGGACGGGGACACCACACTGCACCTCATTCCATTCCTGACCTCTTTGTGTAAGCCACACATCCCCACATGCCATTCTCAACCTCTCTCACCCTGATTCTCTCACACGGTCTCCCACCAGATAGACCAGCGGAGCAGGGACAGGCACAGGTGTTTCTGTGGCCACTGGATGCCACGGGCGGTCTGTTGTTTAAGTTTAGTCCATAGGAATGCGTTTTAACATTTCAGGTCAGGCCACATTGGGTAGTAGTCATGGATAAACCATTTACTAAGTGAGACTGATGTCATTTGGTAGATTTTTCTCTCATTTTGTTTGTTTTTGTGTATTTTGTTTATTTTTGTAAATAATTCTGTCTTTCCGTGTTATTTATAATGTTGTCTAGCATCATTTTATTATTTGTTTTCTGAGTCATTTTTGTTCACGTTTTGCATATTTTTTAGTTATTCTTGCAGTTTTTGTAGGTTTTTGATGTCATTATGTGTTTGATTTTCTGTACATTTGTATGTTGATTAAAGCCATTTTGTGCGTTTACTTTGGGGGCCGCACAAATTAAGACCAAGCCCCCATTTGCCCATGTCTGCTGTCATTATAGACTTGATTATTACTCTGCTTATTCTCATCAGATTATTGAAATAATTGTACATTTTATTTATAATTGATTTTCTATAACATCTTTAACTCTTTTTGTTATTTCTTCTGTACATTGGTCAATAGAACTCATGTGAAGTTCTTAGATATAGGAAATAATTCATGTAGATACACTGGCTCTCAGTCAGCCTCAGAATAAACTTTAAAGTTCTGCTGCTGGTGTATAAATCTGTGAATGGGTTTGGTCCAGAATACATCAGTGAGATGTTAGTCAGGTATGAACCCAGCAGGTCTCTCAGATCTATGGACACAGGTCAGATAGTGGAGGCCAGAGCTCACAGTAAACATGGTGATGCTGCTTTTAGTTGTTATGCTGCAAAGACGTGGAACAAACTGCCAGCAGAGCTGAAGTTAAAGGTACTATTTTTCTCTATTGTATGACTAAGAAGGAGATTATTAGTCTTATTATTGTTGATGTAATGTTTTTACTGCTGATTTATTGTTCTTATTGATTTCTGAACTGTTTTCTGTTGCACGTTTTAATGATGTTAAGCACATTGATTTGCCTTGTGTATGAAATGTGCTATACAAATATATTTGACTTGCCTGGCCTAAAGGTCTCAGAAAAGTCACTTTACAGTTTCCTTCTGATTAAATTTGTGTTTGAATGAGAGGTCAAGAATTTAAAAAAAAAGAAATGTGTGTTAACACCAGAGCTGGGCGATATGGACCAAAACTCATATCTCAATATTTTTTGTCAAAATGGCGATATACAATAGAAATTTACATATTTTTTAATTCAATTGAAGTCCTACCATAAAAACAATTCAGGGTAAATTTGCTGCAAAATGCCACAGAGGCACATTTATTAACAAACAGCTATAAAAAAAAAAAAGTGTCTATTTGTACGGCAACCCGTGGTGCTATTGGTACGGTTACTGAAGCACATGTATGAAGCGTTTTAGGGTTATGGTTAGGATTAGGTTTAGGTTTAGGGTTAGGTTATAACCCAATATCACAACAATTTTTAGGGTTAGAATTAGGGTTAAGTTTAAAATCAGGTTTAGTCTTAGTCACGTGACCTAAACTGGCCAAATAGGGGCGCAGCGCACGGATAGAATGTCGGTATATTGATGCGACAACCGTACGGATGAGTGAGTTCTGTAGTGTGGCTTGTTTAGGGGAAGGTCTGGGTTAGGACGAGGGTTGGATATCGGTTGGATTTTATCCGATACCGGTGCTTACTCAGTATTTTTTAAAGGGTTCCGGTGCTTTAAAAAAAATTAAACTGCACACACTTTGTCAAAATACAATACTCTTATTTTCGGGGCCAAATTGAAAATAATATTACCTTAAATAATACATATTTAAGTAACATATGGAAATAATAAATAAACAAAAACATTTAAATAATATCCAATAAAACAATTTTATATTAAACTATACAATGCTGGAGATGAATATTGTTATCATGACTTTATTTGTCAATAATCATTAATAACCTTTGTAAAAAAAAAAAAATAAATAAAAAAAGTTACTTTTTATTTCAATATTTTTTTTAAAGCTATAGGGAGCCATTGCAAAGAGTCAAAGAGCCTAATGTTACTCCCGAGCCACAGGTTGCAGTAAACCTCTGAGCTAGAAAATCTGTTGCATTCCTGTGTAAATGCAAAACTGTGCCTTTTAAATCAGGTGTTAAAGCGAAATGTTGGTTCTTATTCGGTCTGGTTACCACCATTTACATTAGAACTGGCCCTATATTGGTACCGCTTCTTGGTACCCAACCCTATTTAGGACGCACTCAGAAATACATCAAACCGTGCTTTTCATGCTGTTCTAGTGAACGCAGTGACTCCTAAAACAAGTATTTTAAAACAACATAAGGTACAAAATTTAAATATTTCAAATATTTACAGGCAATATTATAATTTCCCATATCGCCAAAATAGAAAACTCAATATATCTTGAATCTTGACATATTGCCCAGCCCTAGTTGACACACACACACACACACACTTGCAGTGTGACTTTTCGATAGGAAATAATAACCACAAATGTCACGTGACACACCACTTTGAGACCAAACAGGATGTACTCTTTTCAGAAGCCCTGACATTGTATAAAATACCTCAGCTCTTTGATCACCTGATGACACACATTTACCCCAAATCAAACCCTCAATGGGTGATTGTTCACCTGGTGTTACCTCATGTTCTCAGATAGAACATCCTATCAGAGAACAACTAAGTGTGTGGTGATGAGTGAGAGGTTATTACTGTGCTACAGGTGCGCCATCCACCTTCACTGAAATAAATAAGACTTTTACTCTGGTCTTATATGTTAAACATGACTAGAAAAAAAAGATGTAAAGCTGTGTTGTTGTTGGATAGAGTGTGAGAGATGAAGATGTCTTACTGTGAGAGCGCAGAGGACCAGCAGGGTCCACACAGAGACGGTGACGCGCAGCTTCATGATGGCGCAGGCTTGGAGAGAAGATTTTTTTTTGGTGTTGTAGTTTTTTTTAAAACATTTTTTTTTTATGTTGTTCTCATCTCTAAACTTCAGTCTGAGCTGGATTAACGCCCTCCGTCCTTTACGCGCTGGTCAGTGTCGCTACATGAGGTGAAGTAAAGGTGAGACAGAGAAAGTTTGCCTCTGTAGTACCGAGGAGGAGGGGAGGGGCGGGGCCTCAGGCAGCACGGGGAAGTTTGTTTGAGAGCGTGCGTCACTTCTCTGATGCTCAGCACACTGATCCTCGTGCTCGTTCACAGCTACAACTTCCAATAGTGGAGGACTTCCTCTAACAGAGCAGCAGTAGCAGAGAGGAGGAGGACTAATGTCTCACAGTCACTGTAGGATTTAAGCTTCAATGGCCCTACTTAGGGCTGGGCAAAAAAAAAAAAAAATTGATTTAATCGATTAATCGAACTTGTAGATGAAAACAATTTTTATTTTGGAAATTCGAGTTTAAATTTGTGTTTAAAAAAAAATAAAATAAAGTTATTTATTTTTTTTTTTCCCACCACAGTTTTTTCGGACTTTTTCGCGTTCCGATGTGAGCCAGCCCACTCTTTGTTTACATGTGTTTACCCTTTGAGTAGGCTATATGTGTGTCACAGGCGTGTTCCATTTTTTATTCGCACTATGCTGAGATGCTAAGGGAAGAGTTTATTTTTATTTTTTTAATTGTAATGTTGTATGTTATAGAATACGTAGTTATCTGATTTGGTTGCACTTTTGCCTAAACCTGGGTTAAAGCTTAAAATTGTTGAATGACAGAGCCTCATTTACTTTTTATTTTGGGATTGTTCTGTGCATTTTAAGTCTTGAGGACAATCACAGCAATAAAGTAGCACTTTTGACAATATATCTGATGTCTGCAGTCATTTTTTAAGTGCATTAAAAAAAATAAATTTGAAAATGAAATCGAAACTCAAATTTTTCTTTAATTTTTAGGCAAAATCGCCCAGCCCTAGCCCTACTGATAGATTGAGTTTGCATGTTCTCCAACAGACTCACATGTGTACAAAATGTTCCATTGGACTGGTAAAAAAGACGGATGGATGGAGACATACATGCTTGGATGGATGATTAATGGATGGATGAACAAATGAATTAATGACTGGCTGGATGGGTGAATGATGGAGGAATGGAGAGATGGATTGATGCGTTGATGGATGGACGGATGAATGTATAGACGGATTAATAGATGTGTGGATGGATTAATTGATAAATGGGTTGATGCATGGATGATGGATGGATGAATAAATGAATGGGTGGATGCATGAATGGATTAATAAGAGGATGGATGGATGCATGGAGAGATGGATGATTGAATGGATTGGTAAATTGATGAATTGATTAATGGATGGAGAGATGGACTGATGGCTGGATAAATTGATCGATTAATGAATGGATGGATGGATGGATGGATAAATTGATAGATGATAAATGGATGGATGGATGGTATAGTGAAGTTTTGATGTTTTCAAATGAGGCTTCATTAAAGTATATCTATAGTCAGAAGATTATTACTGATTATTACTGTTAGTGGATGTTGAGTTAAAGTCATTTTCTCACTGAACTTTGTCACTTTGTTTCACTGAAACATTGAGGCGATATCTTGCAGTAGTACTGTATGTACTGCAGGCTACACTCTGGACATCAGTCAGTTCACAAACGCATTCACTTCAATGTACAGACTTCACACACTCTTCTACCATCCACTAAACAAAGACAAACCAGTTATTTATTTGTCATTTATTTGAATATATCAGAGATTGATAAATTTATCACAAGAGGGGCCACAAAAAAAAAAAAAGTGATTGTCTGATCAGAGGGCCATATTATCAACATTTTGTCAGCATCTCTCTAATAAATCAAGGAAGTTCTGCGTGTGCGTGCGTGTGTATTTGTGGAGCGTTCTCCCCGACGCGTTGTCTGTTCGACCTGAAACTTTTTTGACTGCTTGCACATAGTTTGAGGTCGTGCATCTATTATTTTGGACTTATTTGGTGTTACAAAACATTTATTTAAATTTTATTTAGCCTGGACGGCACATCCATGTTTACCCAGAAATGAAACCTAGGTTTTGACCTCAGTGTGAGGGGGCGCTAGCGCACCAATCTGTTCATTTACAACCTCTAATAATGAGTAGAAGAAGACCCTCCTTCAGTCCACAAAAGAAGGTCAATATTAAAAACATTTTTGTACTGCTAAAAGTTATTGAAGTGTGTTGCAAAACATTTCTTTTTATTTTGTTTTGAGATTACGGCTCCCAATTTTTGATCGCGTTGTCGCACTTCCGGGTCCGTTGTTTTTTTTTTTCCTCAAGTCTCACGCATTGGGCGTGAGACACACGCATTTTAACGACCAGTAGGACAGGTAGCGATTCTCTCACACAGGCAAAAAAGGCTCCAAAAAGGCAAAAAAGGCTCCAAAATACATATAATGACTCCAAAAACCATACATTATAGAAAAATACACCAAACAACAACAAAAACATGAGAAAGACTTAAAATACACAAAACTAAATATTTATACAAAAAATACACAAAATGACAACAGAAATGCACAGAACTACACTAAAAATTATACAGAAATACACAAAATGACTCTAGAATCACACTACAATGGCAACAAAAAACAATAATTATACAAAAAATGCACAAAAACACAACAGAAACATACAAAAATACACATAAAGGCTAAAAAAAAAACATACATTAGAGAAAAATACACCAAATGAAAAAAATATAAAAATGAGTAAAAAAACAACAAACATATTTATCATGCGCATGTCCCATATTATTAAACCAGGAAAATTTCACACTCTATTTTACTTTGCACCCACAAATATACCCCTTTACAACACTAGAGTACAGAGTATGTACACCTCTTTGTACATCCAACCTTCAAACACATACTCATTTGGCCATGATTGACAACTCTACTTAAGCTCCTCCCACTATATGAATACATACTTCCTACGGGCACTGAACTAGTTTAGAATAACAACCAATCCAGGGAAAAACAAAAGGTTTCAAAGGTTTCATGTGTTGAGTGGTCATGTTGTATTTTTTACTTTCTCTTTTAAATATTGGATAGATCTAGGGCCACATGAGGCCCATGTCTGAATATATCAATAATTCTTTATCAAGCTGCTGGGGCAAAATGGTATATGCTTAAACATAGGTGACAATTCTGCTCTTGCGCCATTATTGGTTGTTCTACTGTTACATACAACATACTATTATTAGAAAGGTGGAAGTAGCTTGAACTAGGTTTTAGGAAGTTTGATTAGAATGAAAAGAAGGATGTTGGATTACAAAGCATTCCCAGCTCGTCTGATCATTACAACACATAGCTTATCTAACTGTGGATGGCTCCCATGCAGATTCAACACTTGTTAATGTGTGTGTTTTGTTTTGCTCAAGCTGTGCTGTGTTGAGTGGGTGATTTTTTTATGACCTTTTAGTGACTGCACTGGATACCAAAGCTGTCACTGCCTGTGACAGACAGTTTCATAATGGCTGTTAAGAGAAGATGGAGATAATATGAACCGGTTGCAGTGACCCACCGTTCCTGAGCACATTACATAAACCTGTCGGGAATTGTCACAGTTTGCCGTTTGTTTTTCTTCTACAGTGACTCGTTTTTTTTTTTTGTTTTTTTTAATTTGTGGCTTTATTTATTTTTACACCATAAAACCTATGTACTCTGTCGTGTTTCATGCAGCATCCTCTTCTATCAGGGGACCAAGAATTAAATATGTTAATGTTGTGCGAGGCTGATGGTAATGTGCCGAGCAGAGACATTCTCTGCGCTGTCATAAACATTCTAATGATAATTAGAGGCTCAGCCTAAACATCTCCGCCTCCATTTACTCTGTTTACTCTGGGATAGTCGAACATAAAATGCTTTACATGAAATATATAATTTGTAAATAAATACATTTAGAAATAAAAGAGTACTGCTGTTTAGCTGAAGAATGTGTGTAAAGACATTGTTTAAAATCCCTAATGTTTTTCCTCACTCTAAAATGAGGGATTATGGCAAATATGCACAAAGCTCATTAGTTCCTATCATTTCATTGTCCACATTATTTCCTTTTCATTTCTATTATTATTCAATGAGATATTTACCGTAGTTGTTTCATTTACAGTTTAAAATATAAATGCAGACTCAGGCAGAAAATATTAGTGCAATGTGCATTCAATGTTCGTTTTTAAAAATTCACGCTTCATTTTTCCTTTTAAGCTGACTCTAAATCAAAGATAGTCATTCATTGGATCTGATTAAATGATTTTTAAGGTTTTGATTTTAAACAAGACTTATCATGTAGTTTTTGTTTTCCTGCTTTTATAATCTCTGTATTGTCTTAGTCTAGTTTTAGGTAAAACAGTTTAGTTGATGAAATATTGAATTAACACAAATTCAAAACCTATAAACAAATCTTGATTGAAATTTTAGTTGAATAAAATAAAAATCCAAATGACTGTTAAACACAAAATACAATTTATGCATTTATGATCATTTCCTAATGTGGGACTGCGTTGTGTAAATAACACATTCTGTGTGGACTATTATCTAAGTGTTGGTCAAAGAATTTCTTTGATTCTCAAAGCAGACAGAAAAGGCAGCAACATATACACAAGAAAATCCTTTTTTTCCCCATGCAGTATGTAAGTGGTTTTCTGTGGATCCTGATCGGTTCTGATGTTAAAAGCAAAGGCATAGGAATCAGGCTCACATTGGGGGGACATAATGTGACCATGGCCAGTCCTAAAAGTATTGGTAAAGTCATGCAACAGTCCGATAATCACTTGATCAGCTGTTCTGCAACAAACATACAGCCAGTAATACAAGTAGCCAGTACACGTACACATTCCTATCTATTGTTTAAAGAGTAACTAATGGGACTGGCATGTGGCTAGGCTGGAAAATTTTCAAAAATGACTTGATGATAGGTGGAACTCCTGGAGGCGCTAAGACACGCTCAGTCTACACGATAAATCTCCAAAGAACAATCTATGTTACGCTAACTAGCTACTGAATACTCACTATAACTCTCTATCCTAAGTACTCGCCGCAAGATTGCAGAGTCGACAGTGCTGGTTCATGACGTCATTTCATTTAATTCAGCTTGATATACTGTATATATAGCGCAATTACAATAGTCATCTTGAAGCGCTATCAAAATAGGAAATTCTTAAGAAAATAGAAAAAATCCAACAAATCCTTATGAACATGCATCAGCAACAGTGGAGAGAAACAACTCCCTTTTAACAGGAAGAAATCTCCAGCAGAACCAGGTTCAGAGGTGGCAGCCTTGACAGCACTAACTATGTCATTGATTGTCTTCCCCTTGCCTTGCAAATCACAGTTCAGGTTGTTTAATTTCTCTGTCACATCTGCTAGAAATGCCAGGTCTAGTAGCCATTCAGTGTCATACAGCAGAGTTGTATCCTCATTTCTTGCTTCCATGAAAGCTTTTATTGCTGTCAGAAGTGCTAAAAAACAATGCAGGACTTTTCCTCTGCAAAGCCATCTGATTTCTATATGCAGCAAAAGATCACCATATTCTGATGACACTTCTTCCAAAAATAACTTGAAACTTCGGTGTTGTTTGGCCTTTGCTCGGATAAAATTTATTATATTCATAACAGGTGTCATAACATGTTCAAACCCCATGACTTTGGCACAAATGGACTGTTGGTGGATGATGCAATGATAGTTCAAAAAATGAGGAAAATTCGGGTCTGCTTTGCAGTTTGCTATGAAGCCTCCCTGTCATGGCTGGCCATCCATCAGTTGTTATTGACACCAATTTTTCTAATGGCACATTCTATTCAGCAAAGTAGTTCTTCACTACGTTGTAAATGTGCTGACCTCTTGTTGTTGTTTTCAAAGGTAGCAATGTGAGAAATTCCTCTTTAATGGAGAAGTCATCAAACACCATTCTTATGAAAACCGCTAACTGAGCTGTGTCGCTTGAGTCCACTGATTCATCACATTGAATTAAAAACCATTTGCACATACCTACAGTATGTCATGTTCCAACTGCCCCTTTGCATCCTCTGAGAGCGCAGAAACTCAGGACAGGATTTAAGGGCAATTTTTGTGATCTTTGAACAAAGAGTTAGCCGCGAGAGTCATTGCGTCCTTGACAAAAACCCCAGCTGTAAACCCCATTCTTTGCTAAATGATGGCCCACTTTGAATGACACTTCAGTCGCAGCCTCAGCTCTCTTCACAGGTTTCGTGAACAACGATTGCTGCTGTTGCAATCCTACTTGCTCGCTCACCTTAGCTGACCACAGTGCGGCAAAGTGCCGCTCCACATTGCCTTTCTTCCCGACTGCAACGCTCGTTCCGCAAATCACGCACACACACCTGTCTTTTAGAAATACTCAGTCTCCCTCTCTTGATGGAAATGGTACGCCTTCTGTTTTTTCTTCGATGGCCCTGCCTCACTCATTTAGTTGTTTGCTTGCTTCAGTCTAACCTGGCAAGAACCAGATTGATGTGTAGCCCTCCCTCCAACTGGAGTTCTCCACATTGATCTGGGTCTGTGTCTGGAGAATCCTTTTAGAATCAGGGAGGGATATGAACAGAATGCTAGAACCTGATTGGGGGAAATGCCTGTCCACCATGATTTGTTTTAGCCGATCACGGTAACAAGTGATGATGTCGTCATCGGCATGCGCTGCAGAGACGCTGCTACAACAACAACAAGACTCCGCTGGTGAAAACTTTCTTTTGGGATAGTAATGCTGCGGTCATTATGTCGTTGAGTGACTTGTGCCGTTTTTGCAACACGAGTATGCGAGTTAAAGGGCTAATGTTACGCTAAATCAACTTTTCTGTGCTTTAAACATGATAAAAGTGCTGATTGGGCTTCATACACATGCCCAAAGTGTTTTTTCATTCATTCCCTCGTTAATTAGAGGGTGATTTGCTCCTTTCTTACTGTAGGGCGAGCCAAAGCTCCAAATTGATGACGCGTTCCCACTTTGACGTTGCTCTGAGCTGGGGAAGCCACGCCTCCAGGAAGCTCTCTGCCGTGATTGACATGTAATCAGACATGCCCATGAAGGTGAGCATTTCAGCGTCCTTCGTGCAGTGCTATTTATGTATTTTCTACAGTTTATGCATGTACCGGAGAACGCCCCGCCCCCATGCTCTGTCTCGTGTTTATAAAGCAGCATGAGCTCGGCTACGGAGTGGGTGGGAGGAGGACGGCTGTCCTCTGTCCCTACTTCACCGTGCGGGAAGGAGGAAGTCAGAGTCCCATCTATAGACACGCCCACTCATGAATATGCATAAGTAGGCCGCAAATCAGCCTGTTTGTGTAGAGTTGCTCAGAAAGTGACTTTTCAGAGGCTAAAACTCTGTAAAACAGGCGAGTTTGGAAAAATAAACCTCAACTACTATGTTTTTGGGGTTTTTAGAACAAATGGAGATGGTGAAAAATAGCATGACATGGGACCTTTAAGGGCACGTTAACCATCCTCCTGCGTCAACATCTTTCTATTTTGATTCAGAGCTATGCTAATAGCGGTATCCGAGCTAGTTCCTCTACCCGCAACTGCGCATGCATTAGTTTTGCTTCGGCTCTTCTGCCTTCGTCACACTTGTATATCCTGCCCTAAACCACAACACTGCCTTATGATTGGTTCTAATCGGTTCGGTTCGGTTTCAAAAGGAAAAGGCGGGAACAGCACAAGAAGGATTCGGGTATTTGTGAACACCAGGAGAATCCATCTTGCAGGCGAGGTTAGCTTCAGTCCTGTTAAAATAAAATCCACATTTGTTCTTTATTTGCATTCACGTTCGACTCGGAAATATTAGCATTAGCCGCCAGTTTGCATTATTGTTACTCAAACATGATTGGTCGATATTCATTTATGGGGTGGGGGAGGGGGTGCTGGTGGTGGTTCGATAGTACTAGAGTTGTAGTAAGTAGAGTTCACTATGAGTGAGGTTTTGTTTATACGTAGCGTAGACTCTTTATTTTTTTCTTTATTTTTGATTTGCTTGGCGAGCTACTTATTGAAGGTCTGCTACCGGGAGTTCGCGAGCCCCTGTTGGAGAGCCCTGGTCCAAAGAGTGGATGAAGAAGTCCAACTATATAGAAAACTTCCTCCCATCACAACCAAAGACAGCGCCACCCTCTGGTGGTGGATGAAGAGGGACACATTGCCAATGGTGTAAGCTTTAGCTAAGAAATATCTGTGTCCTAGAATCCTCCACCATCCAGAACGATCTCTTATCCTTCCTGACTATTTTTTCTGCACAAAAATTGATAATCTACCACAGTTGATAAGTGCAGCTGTACTGCTTAATATGTTCTCTTTTTTACAGAATAATTATTTGTTTTATGTCTGAATTCATTTTGGATCAAGTTGTTCAAGTTCAAAAGGAGCACTGTAAATACTTTCAAATGTTTGTTGCAAAAGTGTCATATATTGTAGATATTATAATCCAGTAAAAATAATCTATACCTGCTTTACCTGGTGGGTTAAAAGAGAGCTGATATCCCCGCAGGAAATTGAAAAGACAAAGATAATATAATAAAGAGTTAAAGAAAACAAATCAATTTGAATTATTTCATTCCCTCACCCAATGAGAATTGGTAAGGAATCAAATCGATAAGCAATATCGATAATGGAATCAGAATCGCTAAATTCTTCAAGAGAGTCCAGCTGCAGACCTGCACGCTCAGCTCCTGTTCCTGGACCCTCTCTCAAATTCTTATCAATTCCCCATCCTGAGTCAGAAGTGAGGGGTTAGCTTAACCCGGCATGACTGTGTCTTCCTGGACAGCAACCCATTGTAACCCATTAGATGATTATGTGTAGATGGTGGATTGTGTTTGAATTTATTGTTGGTGTTCTAGTATATAATGTGTAAGAAGCCATGAAAGCATCACAAACCAACGTTCTCAGTCAATAGCAAACATATGATTGTAATAGCCTGGTTTAAATCCATAGAGGGCAGCCACTCTTACAATTTTACAAAAACAAAAACAAAAAAAATCCAAATTGAAATATTTTGACTAAAATGTCCAAAGTTGGACAAGAACCAAACAACAACACTACTTCATAACTAAAAATATTTGTTTTCAACAGCAAGGAAAATTAGTTATGGGGTTTAGTTACTCTTTAAATGAAAAAGAAAATAAACCCACTGATAGAAAGTAGATCTGAATGCCCACCAGTACAATCTGACTGTACACAAACTTTGTTTTGCCTCTAGCATTTCTCAGCTCTTCCCTCTATCTCTCCATCTCTCATTTGTTTATTTACGTTGACCAAATAGTCATAATTACTGTACTGCCCCTCAAACATGTGAGTTCTCCACTAACAGAGTTTGTTGTTTGGATTTGAAATCTAAAGTAAACAGAGACTCCTCATCATCCCTTTGAAACCAATCCAATTAAAGTTTTACAATCTTAGCTTAAGTTTTTTTTTGACTTTAGTGACACTCTGGGGAACAAATTAGGTCTCGAAAACTCTTTGAAGATTTCTGATATGTTCAGTTTGTTACAGGTTTGATTGACTCCCACTCATCTGTTTAATAATGCACATGTAACCCCACCTTACACACACATGGATGAAAATGTTAACACAAGCACATATATACAATTTTTCTTGTATTCCAAAATGGCTTTAATGTGAAAAAACCCATCAAGTAATTCTGAGTCAACCATATCTGTTTCTGGTGATAAAAGCATGGCAAATTTTGGACATAGTGGTTATTTAAGGAAATTGCAGTTAAATTGAGTAAAGAAAATGTTTTTTGTTTTTGTTTTTGCACAAAGTTCTGAGGACTTATTTAGTTACTACAACTACAAAACCTGTACATAACGGAAGAATATAGCACTATAAATACCAATTTAAGTAAGGGACCCATAATTTGCCACAATTATTAAATTGCGACCCACTTTTTTTGTAGAATTCAACCAACAAAATTTTGATTTTCAAAAATAGCGGTTGCAAACACACTTATGTAATCGTTTTTAAAACATAAATCTATAGATTTTCCTGTGTAACATGCATTTCACAGCATGTCTGTCAAAAGAAAAGTTTATTTCAAAGTCCAACATGAGAGACATTAAGTTTTTTTTTTTTTTGACCAGCTGTCCACAACCCACCCAGTAGAAGTCCACAATCCACTTTTGGGTCCTGATGCACCAGATGAGAATCGCTGATGTAGATATTTTCTCATGTATTTTAAAGGCTCATTATTATTTTTGGAATATATATATTACACTTTTTTTCAGCATCGCTCTCGGCTATAAAGGAGTAGCCTACCATAGCACGATCTCACCTATCATTAGTAAATGCACATGTCAAATTAGCTCTCCCCACATTCCCACATTACCTGATCTTGTGTGTGTGTGTGTGTGTGTGTGTGTGTGTGTGTGTGTGTGTGTGTGTGTGTGTGTGTGTGTGTGTGTGTGTGTGTGTGTGTGTGTGTGTGTGTGTTTGTGTGTGTGTGTGCGTTTTAGGCTGTGCATGATGGATCCAGAAAAGACCTCAGGACTGCTGCCTCCCTCTAATGTGAAGGATGAGTCACTGCTAGATCAGATTGGCATCAGTTTGGTCACAGACAGGAAAGCTTTAAGGTCAATTAGCTGAATTAAGCATACCAGCTGCTTCTACTGATGGGAAGGACTCAGTGCAGTGTAATCTTTCTGAGGGATAACAGCAGTAAGCCTCATGGACCACTAGATGCCTCTATTTGTCATAGGAATAAAAGGAAAGCTCCAACATAAACTTTTAGACTTCGACGTCCTTTATTGTCATTCAAACTTGAACTTTACAGTACAGATAAGAATGAGATGTTGTTGCATTGGCTCATATAGCAGGATAAAAACAGGATAAACAGCAGCAAGTATTTACAATAGGAAATAAATAGATATCAAGAGGAAAAGCTACATGTAAGATTCCTATACAGATAAGTAATCAGTTATCAGTAAATCAGGATAATAATAAAAACAGCAGCAAGTATTCACATAAGGTAAGTAGTATAAAAAAAGATAAGTTGCAGATATAGATAGATATCAAGAGGAAAAGCTATGTGTAAGGTTTCTATGCAGATAAGAATATTGCATGTTCTTTTAAATTTTTTTTTTATGATGCATTTCAGTGAGGTTATGTTGTCTTTTTACAATCCAGTGAGGTAATTCGGTTGTGGGGGTTTGAGGGCAAATTAAGAGATTATTTTTTGTTCAAAAGTGTTATGGCCTGAGGGAAGCTATCACTGAACCTGGAGGTTCTTCTTCAGAGGCTGCGGAACCTCTTTCCAGAGTCCAGCAGCAAAAACGGCCCATGGTAGGGGTGGGAGGTGTCTGCTGATTTTCTGAGCCCTGGTCAGAGAGTGTTTTTTTTTTGCGATGTCCTGGATGAGGGAAGCAAAGTTCTGATTATTTTTTATTTTTTTATTTTTATTATCCTCACCACTCTCTGTAGGGACTTCCAGTCGGACGCACTGCAGGCACCGGATCAGACAGAGAAGCAGTTGGTCAGTAGGCTTTCTATAGTGCCTCTGCACTATAGAAAGCCTGCAAAAAGTGCATGCGCTTCTGAGCTCTTTTTACAAGAGATCTGGTATGACGTATGAAGGGACCAGGTCAGAGTGTCTGTTATCCGCACCCCCAGGATCGTTGTGCTGCTTACTCTCTCCACTGCTGTGCCATTGATGAGGAGTGGTGTGTGGCTGGGCTGGCTCCTCCTGAAGTCGACGATGATCTCCTTGGTTTTGTCGACATTCAGAACCAGGTTGTTAGTACTGCACCAGTCAATCAGATGTTTCACCTCCTCTCCTTAGTCCATGTCATTGTCACGGATGAGGCCCACCACTGTTGTGTCATCCGCAAACTTCCCCCACGGGGAGCCAGTGCTCAGAGAGATGACACTAGAGGTGTTGTTGCCCACCCGCACAGACTGGGGTCTGTCTGTGAGGAAGTCAAGCAGCCAGTTACATAGGGAGGTGCTGAATCCAAGGGGGGCCAATTTGCTCACAAGATGCTGCTGGATGATTGTACTGAACGCCGAGCTGAAGTCCAGAAACAGCATCTGCACATTTGTGTGTCCTTCTCTTCCAGATGTTATAAGCTCTGGTGAAGTTCAGATTAGATGGCGTCCTCTGCAGAGAGGTTAGGGCGCTAAGCAAACTGGTACAGGTCAAATGTGGGGGGAAGTCTAGAGACAATGTGGTCCTTTACCAGTGTCTCAAAGCACTTCATCAAGATAGGGGTGAGTGCTACGAGGGAGGAGATTGTGAATTATTTAGGCACTGGTCAGTTCATTCCTTAAGCACCTGTCCTGGTATATCGTCAGGTCCTGCTGCTTTCCGGGTGTTCACTCTACTCAGGGTTCTCCGGACATCAGCTGTATCCAGGCTGAATGGCTGCTCATCGTAGCAAGGGATGGATTTCCTGGCTGAGGTGTTGTTGTGTGCTTCAAACCTGGAAAAATAGTTATTGAGGTTGTTGAGAAAGTTGATGTTGTTGTCACGGGGAGGAGTAGCTTTATAGTCTGTGAAGACTTGTATGCCCTGCCACATTCTTATGATGTTTGTGGGGTCCTCAAAGAAGTCCTATACTTTCTGACTGTGGGCCCACTTTGCAAGTCTAATGGCATGGTTCAGGTTGGCTCTGGCTGTTTTTAGTGCCACCATGTCGCCAGATTAAAACACGTCGTTCCGTGTTTTCAGCATTGCACATACCTCACTGGTCATCCAGGGTTTTACATTGGCCCGTGTGAAGATGTTATTGATCACACTAACATCCTTCATGCATTTCTGAATGCATGCTGACACCGACTCTGTATTCTCCTCCACACATGTGTGGTGATTGTCCATCGCAGCCGCCTTAAACATGTCCCAGTCCGTGTTTTCAAAGCAGTCCTTTAATGCTTCCATTGCTCCAAAGTGCGTTCCTTGACAGCGAATCTAACCACTAGACCACCAGGGACTAGTTTGATGTTTGATTTTAATTTATTTTGACACTGCTGAAATAGAAAGAAGATACATCTACATAGTTGAACAGATAAGTGATAAAGGTTTACCCTTTAGAAGCATAAAAGAAACAAGCTAAACAGATAATGAAACTGGAGTGTGTCGCTATCCACACTGATAAGAGGACTGTGGATGAGAGGATGGATATAGAAGGAGTTCATTTGGTTGATTGGAGCAGCAGAGGTGAGGATTTGTGAGGGAGATATACTGTATGGATGCAGACGAGAGGAGACTAAAAGGGTCATAAATATTGATTGAGTGATGTGTCATTCAGCATTTTGTGTTAAATATATAGGCCAGAGATGGGCATCTTTTATCACTGTGTTGTGATTGTCTGCTTTGAGTTTTCCATATCAGAATTAGAATAATGACCAATCTCAGCATTAAACACAGCAAGGAACAGGGTTTTGTGTATTTTTGTTGTCTTTTTGTGTTTTTTGTCTTTCATGGAGTCATTTTGTGGATTTGGCCTTGTTTTTGGTGCATTTTTAATTGCTTTTTTCAGCCATTTTGTGTTTTCTTTCTTTCGTTTTTATATTTTCTTGTCATTTTATAATTTACCTCTGTATTTTGTGTATTTTTGAATGACCTTTTGTGGGTTTTGTGGTTATGTGTATTTTTCTGTCTTTTGATATGTTTGTTGGCAAACAAAGCATACTTTTGTAGTATTGCTTCATCCAGCTTTGGCAACATTGGGTCGGTAAATGTATTTATGATATATGAGAGTTAGAAAGAATGTGTAATAATAAAACACTCCTGTTCCGACCCACTGATTCAAACGCTGGGTTCAATCATCCTTCCAGCATTAGGACGTTCTCACAGTTGGAAAATATGATTTATAGTGACCTCTAGTGGCAGAAGGAACAAGGACACAGAACTGAGAAAATGCCAATTTACACTGTGATCTGCATTAGAGGAAAAAAGATCTAAGTAAAGGTAGCCTGGAGAAAAAAGATGTGTGTGATTGTCCAAACTTTTATGTCTGGTTTACTATGCGTTTTATTGTAAGAAATTGTGCAGGATGTAGCTACCTCATCATGTGAGCCTGTTAGCTTCAGCCAACCTTATGCTAAGGCTAATATAGCATTGGCAGGCATAGACACATTGTTTCTATGCAATTTTTCCATTAAAAAATGAAACATGTAATTGATAACGAGATTACCCCCTCTATGTATAGGCCTCATGCTCGTTATAAAGTGATACACTCGGTTTGGTTTTACGATCATCACAAACTGCCCTTAGCATCACACAAGATTAAAATGTGAAGATTATATGTAGAGATCGACCCACCTGTAATTACCAACTGACATTTCTCAAAAAAATTAATATCGGTCGACATCGGTATTGGTTTTTCCGCCAATATTCAAAAAACCATTGCTATCGTTGTGCTTCAAGCTTTGTGTTGAATTTACTTTGTTTATAGTTTTACAGTGATATCTAGTGGTGAAAAGAATATTGTTTGGGTTCCCGCCTAATCTTTCAATACTGATCATTTCCTGCCAAAACCAGAAGTACTCGAGCATACACCTGCGACACGTTCGGACCCGCTAGAGATGTCTTGTTGAACCCTAAAGCAGTGTCTGTAAGTGATTTCAGTGGTAAAATGATTAAATGACTAATGTTTTGGTCCTATTTTTGTATGTATTTAACTAGCTCTTGGTTAACCTCTAAGCTAGCTATCTTAAAGTACTTCTGACAAATGTTATATGTATGTTTCTTGCACATTATATAGGGGTTATTGTATTCTCTATTGTTATATGTTCACAGTAAACCTGCTGTTTGTGTTTCTACCGGTATCGGTAAGTGGTGTGCATTGTCATGAATCTGACGATACCAAACGATTCCCGATTTGCATGTCACGATACAATATATCTCGACACTAAACAATGCGATGTACATCGCGATATATCACAATATCAATAAATACAAATTTCACTTTTAAAAGTGCAAAATGGTATGAAATATAATTTATATTAAAAAAAATAAAATAAACTTGCGAGAACAAGTAAATGGTGACTAACTGTAATTCAAGTACCAATATCAAAAGCAAGGTATGTTTTTCAAACTGTCAAATTACATTTTGCCTCTACAACGGATTCTGATTCTGTAAAGTTCTCAAATTCTAAAAAAAAAAAAAAAAAGGAACCACATGCACATACGTCAAGAAAATTAACCAACTTCCAGCTAAAATACATTGAGGAGTGAGGTAGTTTAACAAGGTCTGATGTGGTTCACTGACACCTGGTGACCGGGCGTTTACGTGCAATGCATACTGTATGTTAACACAATTAAATGATTTTTTTCATTAAAAAAACATCATTTTAAAAATTGATTTAGAAATTTTTTGGATTGATAAGATGATCGTGCAGTGAAATATTGCAATCTATCAACCAATCAAATTTTCTTTATAGAGCACTTTTCATATATACGATACAATTCAAAGTGCTTCACATCATTAAAACCTTACATACAATAAGAAATAACCCGCGCAAACAATCCATAAGATGTTTTTTGTTACAGTTGAGGCTTCAGAGTCTATACAGGACTGAAGTTTACTGTTGAAATATTCCACAATAGAATGACAGGGAGCAGGTAAAACAGGCAGTGGATATTTGTTCAAAACCTCCTTAAAATTTGTAGCCACTTCAGGCGTGATGTAGCGTGTTCTCGCTGAGGTTTCCCGCTGGATAAAACCGGTAATACTAAAAATCACACAGCAGTGGTCAGAGACAGCCTAGTCAACAACTGAGGACACACACACACACGTGGAGAAGCCATGAGTGATGATCAGGTCCAGAGTGTGTCCTCTGTTGTGAATCCATAAATCCATAAAACAAAGAAGATGTAAAGAGTCCCTCGCAAAATAATCTAAAAGGTTATGTATGTAGATGTCACTTATTAAAAGAATCCTATCAAATTTGTTATAAATAATTGATAAAAACTCAGAAAACTCATCAATAAAAACAGTGCATGGTTGTGGGGTCTATAAACAGTGATGCATACAATTGGAGGACTGTTATATAAATGAAAGCATGAAATAACATAATATAACCGCTACAGCAGACATGGGCTCGTCTGTAAACGGTTACATTTACTGGTTCAATAAACAGGAAGAGATTCAAATTCTGATGTAGCTGGTTATGATTTACAGTCTGCATAAACAGGACTGAATCATAACATAACCTAAACGCTAGAGCGGACATGGGCTCGTCTATAAACGGTCGCATTTACAGACCTTGGAGTCAGTCACTGTTAGATTACCAATAAACGGAAAGAGAGTCGTCACCTTTATAGTAAGTATTGACTAGACCACTGGGAGTGAGGCCCAAGTCCAAGGCAGGCTGACCTGATAATACTGTATCATGTTTGTTCTGCAGTCAGTGCCTTCTCCTCACCCTTCTGTGTCTGCTCTGTTTCAGGTGTCGTGAAGCTGATGATGGCAGTTCCTGATCTGTGGTTCACGGCTCAACTAGTCTGGGACACACTGATGTTCTATCTCTCTATCCTGTTCTGTTGGTCCTTCTGTTCACTAACCCCAACCAGTCAACGCAGATGGCTGCCACCTCTGAACCTGGTTCTGTTGGAGATTTTGTCCCACTGTCGCTAAATGCTTGTTCATGTGGCTCTTGTTGGGTTTTTTTTTCTTATAATGAATTTTATATCTTGATTGGCGCATTGAGATGACTTTGTTGTAAATTGCGCTATACAAATAAAGTTGAATTGAATTGAAATTCAAAAGAAGAAGAATATTCAAATAAAACAGGTTTGGTGGCAAGGTTGTTTGTGGTGATGGATGCTGTGCCACCTCCCCACTTTCCATCACATATGCTAAAAGAGAAATTAAAATTTGGGTGGTTCAAAATTCTCGCTGAGAATAATTGGTGATATATCACCGAATTAATTTTTTCTTACACCATCAGTGTTGGTTAATATCGGAATTGGGAAATTTTAGTGATGGACAAAATCGGTTTTTGGAAAAAATCTGTTGTTTACAGGCAGTTGAAAGGCAGGAGAAGAAGAAGAAGAAGAAGAAGAAGAAGAAGAAGAAGAAGAAGAAGAAGAAGAAGAAGAAGAAGAAGAAGAAGAAGAAGAAGAAGAAGAAGAAGAAGAAGAAGAAGAAGAAGAAGAAGAAGAAGAAGAAGAAGAAGAAGAAGAGAGTAAAGAAAGGGAGGTGAGACTTAATAATGAAGAAATGAAAATGACAGAGACTGGAAGGAGAATGGGCCTGGCAGCTAATGAATGAGGGGAGGTGTTTATGAAGATAAGAGAGAGAGAGGTGGGTGGCATAGCAGCCAGCTTGGAAGCAGAGGAGGTGACAGTGGGGGTGTTCTCTGTTCACTGATGTGTTATCATCCAACTCCCCCAACTATGTCTGCTAAGCTCGCAAACAGGTTTCTGTCACTTTCGGACGACACTGCTTTTACTTTTTTCTTTATTTTTAGAGATCTACAGTGGAGCATTCCTTTTTTAGATGTATCATCCTGTTCATACAATATCAGGAAACACTGAGCAACAACAGTGATTCCATTTTTAATCCTATTTCCACTTAAATGTTTGCTAAATTGTCTTATATTTTTTCCCTCCCATTGATTTTAGCAATGGTTGCATGGGGACGTAAAGAAGAAGTCTGTTTACAGCTGTGGATACAGTTGAAAAGTCAACAATAAAATGGAATATGTGGAATGCTATGATCTTGGTTGGTGGATAAATCATGTGTATAAGCTCTTAGGGATCATTATAGGGTTTGTTGACTATGAATAATTGTATTATTTTAGCTTCATCTCTGAACCCTGAAGGGTACCTTGAAGGAAGCATTCTCTGGAGACGTGCCCTCAAAATGTAACAGCCATTAGATTTATATCTCCACATATGACACACGCACACACACACACACACGCACACGCACACGCACACGCACGCACGCACGCACGCACGCACACACACACACACACACACACACACACACACACACACACACACACACACACAGTATCTCTCTCTCTTTCTCTTTCTCTCCCCCCTCCAGCTTTCTCGCTCGCTCTCCCTCATCCTGGCTCTGTTGCCAAGGCTACCGCACAGCCTCTTGCTGCATTTACCTAGACGAAGCGGCCGCCTGTGGATTTCTCTCTCCTCCAGGATACAAACAAAAGAACGCACCAGACTTTCCACCCTCTCTCTCTCTCTCTCTCTCTCTCTCTCTCTCTTTCTCTCACACGCACGTACACGTACAGCCGTTCACAGATCCTGCCTCTCCTAACCTCACACACGTCCACTGTCTCCTCTCTGTCTCGCACTGTCAATCTTTCCTTTTCCTCTCGGATGCATTCACACTCCATCCTTCCCCCGACAGGGAAGCTGTAAAGAGATCGGTGTGCGTCCCAGGATCTGGCTCCAGCTCTTTCTTTGGTGTTTTTTTGGGGACAACACACAGGCAGATAAAGGGATGTGAAGACAAGCTCAGGCAGGTAAGAGGACTTATCCTAAACCAGACTCAAGGCTAAGGATGTGAGTGTTTGATGCCCTCCTTTCCTTCCCCGTCTCCCTCTCTTCCCCCCTTCTCTGTGGCTGTGCGACATGAAGTGAATACCAATTCCTCCATAAATTTCTCGCTGTTTCTATGACTGCACTCTGGTGGTTTGCCAACAGGTTGGTCCTTTGATGATGCTGTAAAACATCCCCTCCATTAGTTCTCATCCCCTGGTTTCCTTCTGTTCTCTAACATGTCTGTGTGACAATGTGGGAGTTACCAGAGAGGGATGCAACAGTCCACATCCCCCCCCCACCCCCCACCCCCCAGTTGATTCATTACTAATCCATCCATCACTGCGTGGTCGCTCGAGCTCACCGTAGCCATGTGCGTTATCTGAATGGTGTTTTGTCTTTGTATGAATGACTGCCTGAAAATGCCACCTTTTTTTTTTTGTTTTTTTCAACAGTGTTTTGATGCAGTGCTTCCATCCATGTAACACAATCCTCTGTCACCGGGAATCCAGATTCATCAGCAGCAGCCAAAATCAATTCACCGTGCAGCACATTTCAATTATTCAAACAGTATAGTCGAGACTGGATTGGTAAGTTTATAGTTGCTTTGATGATGATATTCTCCTTGAAATGCTCTGAGTGCTGCTGCAGGACATTGTAGGTGTTTGTGTCAACAATAGACCTCATTGATTATTTGTCTCAGTGCTAAAGAAGAGGACGTTACATTTCATTTGAATGTTGTGATAATCCGTGGGTTTACGGGGTTGAGAGGTTGATGAGACAGTGTTCGGTCCTCATGACAAATTCTTACACTACCATCTCATTATCACTTTAACGCTTCCTCTTGTCTCTTTGTCTCAATAGTCCCTCTTTAATCAATTAAAATGATTCCTCTTGGTAATCTTTTTTTTTCTAATTTAATACAGTCTTGAAAGTAAACACCTTTTGAGTTTTTCCAAAGATCTACAGATAAAATATACTGTACCGTTGTGCCCATTAAATCCCAAACTGTCAATATGACACATTTTGGTTGGAGTTCTCATGGGACAGAGGCTACATGCTTACTTTCCAAGACACTTTTCGACGAGTGGTTAAATTTGATTGAATGTGGATCACTACACCTGTATTTTATTGGTAGACTGAGGGGGTTTCACTTAGAAGGTTCCAAGGACAGTAGATCTTTAACCACTAAGTTTGACTCTTTGTGTCATGAATCTTTTTTTTTTTTTTTTAATCATAGTTTCTTTCAAAATACAATACAAATACTCTAAGAAATTTGGGGTGTTGAGTGCGTTTCTATAAATTCAAGGATATATAACTTTTCTTACAGCTAAAGACTAAATTCATTTTTCTGCTCAATAACACTATGTAGCTCATTCTTGTCCATGATATTTTGCTGCCCGGACCATCGGTCACTGTCTGTTTAGCTCATTCATATTCTTGCCTTGTTTCATAGAACTTGTTGCTGGATATCGGAAACTCCATTTTAGCATATTTATAAACTACATATGTATATAAATCACCTGTGTCAAACTCAAGGCCCAGAAACAAAATTTGGCCCTTCAGAGTATCCCATAGAAAGTAAAAATGACTGAAAATGTAATAATCATTGTGTAAATTACCAAATAAATCAGATGTAGATATGTCAGTCCCTCCAAATTCCCAAATTCAATGAAACTCCACAATATTTGGAAGGGTTTGTTATTTCCCTGTGTTTTTAGCGCACGACCGGACTCATTTTCAACCGCAAATTCTGGAAAACACATTTTTAAAAAATCTAAAATCATGTAATTTCTCACCAAATTGCCCTAAAGTACACAAACAAATCACCAGAAAATCAAGGAATTTTGATGTGAAGATTCTGCATTGACTGCTATCTGTCATTTATTGCTTGGACATACTGTATTATTAACATGTGGAAGTGCAAACTACGGCACAATAGTGTGGAAAAAAAGTTTTCCCAACTAAAATCTGCTAACAATGCCTGCAAGATGAATTCTCACAAACACCAGAATCCATCTTGGGCTGCTCCCGCCTTTGCCTTTCGAAACCGAACCGAAACGGTTAGAACCAATCATGAGGCAGTGATGTGGTTTAGGGCAAGATATGCGGGTGTGACGATGGCAGAAGCGCCGTACCAAAAACCGCCAAATCAAAATAGAAAGATGTCGACGCAAGAGGATGGTTAACGGGCCCTTAACTCACATACTCATATTGCAAAAATGACAAAAGTCAGTCAACGACACAATTACAGCAGCATTGCTATCCCAAAAGAAAGTTTTCACCAGCGGAGCCTTGTTTTTGTTGTAGCAACGTCTCTGCGCCGCATGCCGATGAAGACATCATCAATTGTTATCGTGTAATTGGCTAAAACAAATCATGGTGGACAGGTGCTTCGCCCAATCGGCTTCAAGCATTCTGTGGAAAATTGGTAAAATTGGTCCACATCAAAAATAAGTTTGACACCACTGATATAGATTGTTAACACATTTTGGATATTTAGAAATATTTTTCAAGGATATGAGTTCTGATCATTTAAATAAATGCAGTGGCATTTCTACAGCATGTTTGTTACAGGTGCAATCAATATTGTTTAGTTTCACTTTTACCCATTGTGGTCCTTGTAAGTGGAGCTTGAAGGTTCTGGCTTGACGTGTGCACATACTGTATGGCATATCGGTTGCCACAGTTACCATCGCCGCCTTAGACAACCTTCTTCACTGGGAGGGTGGGGGGAAGGCTTTTGCCCATTTATCCCTCCATTCACCATCCTACCTATCCACCTATTGCTAAGCAATTGAAACACAGCAACACCCCTCTTATACAACGTGAGCCATGCCTGTGTGTGTGTACACATTGTAGGTATTCACATTGCTATGGCTACAAGCCTGGTGAACTGGCGTCATCACTTCAAAACCACCTTCACAGCGAGCGAAGAGGGAAAGAAAAGGACTCAAAGCAGCTCCCCTCTGCTCACCACCTGCACACACACACGCACACACACACACACGCACACACACCTCTGGCTACTGGTGTGCTCTCATATTCTGCTGAGCTCGCTCCATTTGTTCAACAGAGTCCAGTGGCAGAGGGGGAGAGCAGACGAGGCTTGACTTCATGCATAGCAATGGGAACGTGTTTTTGACCGTGTCTATTTAGCCTAGCTTGAATCATCCTTCACGCTCAGAGCTTGAGAAAGAAAGAGTGGAAGGAATATTGGCAGTTTTACTGTCACCTTACATCACCATCCTCAGCTCATGAAGGCACAGCTGGGATCTGACAGGGTGCTACTTTGATTTGCCTTTAAAGGGACAAATATATTACCAGAGGCGAAAGTAATGGATTACAAGTACTCATTTTACTGTAATTGAGATGCTTTGATGGGAGTTTTACTTTTCTGAGTATATTTCAAAATCAGTAATTTTACTTGTACTTAAAGAGTAACTAAACCCCTGCTTTCTCCTGACCTGCCCCTAGGGGGGAAATTTAAAAAAAAATGCCTTGATTATGGGCGGAGCCCCTGGAGCAGTTAAGACACGCCCAGTCTATACTATAAAATCTTCAATGAACAACCTATGCTATGTTAACAAGCTACTCATTACTCAGTATTCCTCTATATTCACTATTCTCTCAGTCTAACCTACTCACCACAGATTTCAGAGCCCACAGGTGCTAGTTTTTATAAAAGGGGCGGAGCTAACAGTGCTTGTTTGTGAAGCAAGATGGTCCCAAAACATCACATTATCTTGTTTTCAGCCAATAGCAAAAAAAAAAAAAAAGAATTGTAACAGCCGGGTTTCAGCCTATAGAGGGCAGTCACTCTGACATTTTACAAATAAAAAAGCCAAATTGAAATACTTTGACTAAAATTGAGAGTTGAACCAGGATCAATCAACAGCACTACTTCAAACCCAAATACATTTGTATTTAGCAGGAAAAAAGTGGTTTTGGGGTTCAGTTACTCTTTAAGTATGTTTTAAAAGAAGTAATTTGTTACATTTCTACTCCCAACTGTTACTGAATAAATTATTATTTTTTGTTTTACAATGATCAATGGACATTATGAAACCACAAAAAATGAAATCAAATGCATCAAATCCTAGCCGACCAACCAGATTAAACATAATGCACCGTGCAAAAAAGCATTGCATGCTGGTTATTTTACCACTTTCTTTGGTTCAGGTTGGTGTGTCATGCTGTTGTTACCGTCATGGCACATTTGGCATGGCACTGTTTTAGAACCTGAGATTTTTTTAAAATTTTGAATTAAATTAATTGGTGATATTTTATTCAAAAAATAATTGCACATTTTGACAAACCTTTTGTTTTATAAAGATGCCTTTGTGGAAAATAAATTTGGTTACGATTGTGCAAGATTTTGTCTCTTCCTTTTTAATTTTATACATTGTTTACTGCATGCAAGGGAACCGTGACAAGATGAATTACCAAAAATAAATGAGGGGGGTGAAAGAAACTAGTAACCTTTACTTTGAGTACTATTTAATTGAGCTACTTTTTACTTGTACTTGAGTATTTTATGTATGACTTGCTGCTTAAGTACAATTTCAATCAAGTAACAGTACTTCTACTAGAGTAGGATATATCAGTACTCTTTACACCGCTGTATATTACCAACCTTGTCTAAGTGCTATTGTACCATTGGGTTCACCTTTTATTTACACATTCAAGACCAAATTTTGCTTTTTCTGCCTTGTGTCCTTCAGAGTTCGACCTCTTCGCGATGGTTAACAGTGACTGATCGCAACAAAACACTGACTTCAGTCTGATCATGTGATCCAAATCTATCTGCACTTCCCTGCTGTCTCATAAAGGTGAGTCATATGAAAGGATGTGGACTTCTTTGATACGATTAGCAACCCCCGCCTAGAGTTTATTTTCAATCTTGCATTTTGGACGATAGTAATTGACTATTTAAAAAAAAGAAAAGAAAACTCTTCCAAAATGATTGAATTTGTCAGCAACAAACCCCCGCATTCACACATCCACACATATCACATGGCCACAATCAGAACAAATGTACTAAACACCTTTATTAACCCTAAAGCTATTGTGCACGCGTACGCAGGTGTGCGTGTGTGTGTGTGTGTGTGTGTGTGAGTGTGTTGCCAGGACATTATAATGCTCAGGATGGATGAGAGCGGTGATAGCGAGCTACTCTGTTGCCCGGGTAACAGACTGTAAACACACTTGCCCTGACTCATCTCTCCACAATAAAACCTCTATCACACACAAACACACACACACACACACACACACACACACACACACACACACACACACACACACACACACACACACACACACACACACACACACACACAGAGCACTGAACACACTGTCTTTGTTGGTTTTTGTGTCATAGAAGTTGAATAGTTGAAGTCTATTGTGTAAAATACAGTTAATGTAAAACAATCACATTCAACAGGGGGATCATGACCCGCCGGCTCAGTAGCTCCACTCGTTCCCACACTGAAGACTCCATCTTTCTGCGGCCCGATGAAGACCCCGTGTGGCTCGATGAGCCGACAAGAACTGAAAAATCAAGTCAGGGTGCATCAAAAAATGATGGCTTACCCAACTGTAAGGATGGGTCTGCAGAAGGCCGAGGCACGCAGAGCGATGAAAGCTTTATTCAAAAAGTCTACTCACTTGTGGTGGAGATCCAATGCTGGGCTGCACTTTTCATTATCTCCCAATTATCGGTATGTAAAGAAAAACATTTCGCTTGATGTAGTCAGTTTTTTTCAGTCGTTGTCAGGGTTGGGGTAATTTTTTTTTAAATTGCAATTCTGTCTTCAATTATCCATGTTCAATTACAACTCAATTATGATTACAGTGACTGGCATTTTTTTTCATTTACAATTCCATTTTTAATTATTATTTTCCCCTGAATTTGAAATAAATAAGCCCATAAACCTTCCTCTCGTGTTAGCTTTCTGTTAGCATCTCTTATGATAACTGGTCACCTGTAAAATACACTTAGTTTTATCTATCATCTAATTTGTTTTTCATCTCTTCATTACCTTCTTACTCTTCCTTATCCATGACAATATTGATAATAACATTTTTGCTTTTTCTCTGTCCGTATACCCCTCAATGATAAAATGATCCTAAAGAGAATTAGCAGGCAGTGGGAAAAGTTTACTGAAACATAGTTTAATAATTGTTCCCTACGTATGTGTAAGCCATAGAAATGTAACATTGTTTCCCACGTCTGTGTTTGAATTTGATTTGACAGTTTTTATATAATTTTCATGCCAATTACAATTACAAAGTCAATGATTTTAACTCAATTACAATTCAATTATGATTGGAACTGTAACAGATTTTTTCCAATTCCAATTATAATTACGTCACAATTGTAATTCATTATCAATTATGCAATTACAATTGTAATTGACCCCAACCCTGGTAGTTGTTGCCTGGAGCTAAATCCAAACTCCTCTTTTATTCTTCACACTTTCTTTTGTTGACTTCATGTTTTAATGAAAGGTTTTGTAAATGAGGCTGTGATTGGTTCTCCTGACTGTAAGTGGTCAATTTAAATATTCATTACACGTATGAAAGAGGCTTTTTGCTCCTCTGTTTCCTTCCACACTGAAAGCCTCTATCTGATTACTAAAGCGTGACTGAAACTGCTCCAACCTGCCTCTCTTTGTTCTTTCCTCTTAGGGCTACTGGGTGTTTTTTGTGGTGGAAGGAAACGGGCCTTTCACATCCATCTATAAATCCCTGCAGGTCATCGATTTCTATCTTAGCTTCATCTTCCCCTGCCACCCAATCTTTGGGGTAGATGTAAGTTTCATCCATTGATATAATCCTCAGCAGATATCAGAATGAGCTTTTTATGATTTCCTTATCACTTTCATTGTGTTTTGTCCAGTCCATTGAGTTGATGAAGGAGGTGGGAAACACCACGGAGCACAACTGGATTGTCCACAGCACTGCAGGCATTGGTGTGGCCATCTGTGTTGTCATGGTAATAAACACGGGTTGGGATTTAAAATGCAAAACACGTTGTAATTTTTTTTTAAATAGCTACATTTCGAAACTGTTATTTCGGAAGAAGATGGAATATAAATAAATATCGTGGTACGTGAGTGAACATCAGCAACTCTAGTGTTGTACGGCATTATCGTCCTGGAAAATTTGGAAATGTATAACCCTCTGAGGGCCATATTTTGTAAGGTAAAGCTAAAGTTATTTTTTAAATCTTTGTTTCAGCCTTACTTTAAAACCAAAAGTTATTGTTGAATTGGTGAAGGGTATGATGAATCATGTAGGTAGAGTTGCTCATGCTTGGTATAGATCCTCCTCTAATAAATACTCACAGACACTGTATGTATACTTTCTAGACAACAAATAACATTTTATTAAAAAAAAAAAACGTATTCAAAGACTCACTTTTCACATTTAAATGGGGTATTATGTAGGACCTGCAGTAATATTGGGACTATTATGGACACGCCCCCCTCTGAACTTATTAATTTTATTCTTTTTTATTGTTTTATTTAGTTTATTGTTTTTGTTGAAATTATGATGCACACTGTTTATATTGGAAAACAACAAACAACAAAATATGAAGTCCATAGTAAGAAAGAAAGAACCCAACAAGATCCACATGAAAAAGCATTTAGCGACATTGGGAAGAAAAAACTAACTAACTGCAAACACAATAGCTTTAATCGGGCCTAAAAAGAAGACAAGGCCAGAGAGAAGTCAGCCCGAACCTGTCCGACCCGAAAGACGGGCGCATCCGAGCAAATTGCCTGTATTAAATAGACAGTATGGCTGACATATGTGTTTCTCGTTTGTGTAGTTTGAAAAGAAAGTTAAAACAACATGGGGATGCCTGGAAGTCCCTTTTGTGTCCAAGTGTATTTATTACAACATTACTGATTAAAAAAAGAAAAAAAACAATAGAAAAGCCCCCTACATTGGTTGAAACACAGCGTAGGGGGCGACATCAAACCGTAGGGGATTCAAATACACTGTAGATGGACCCGATGCTCAACAGCTCTGAGGAGAACCCTGTAATATGGAATCTCTCATCTGATGTCATATTACCGTAGTTATGTTTGGGTGATTCTCTGCTGAACTATGAGTACATTTAAAGAATAAAGCCTCAGAGGTTGCATGACATTGCTGAAGAGCAGCATGTCTTCTCCACAGGTTACCCACATGGTGTGGAAGTGGCGTTACGGATCTGGGTTGTTGGCATCAGACTCTACTCCAAGGGACATTGGTGACCGCCGTCAGTCCGTGAGCCGCCAGCCTTCCTTCACACTGTCAGAGTGGACAGATGCCCAGGAGGATCTGCTGGACCTGGACCCGGTTCCCCAGACTCCGGTCTTCGACATAGGTTCCGACATCAGAACAGAGGCAGACGCAGCCACCCTCACGGTCACACCAGTGGGGCTTCAGGAGAGGTAGGAGAAGGGAACATTCAGGAGAGTGAGAAAAAACTTTCACACTTATGTGTTATTCATATGTGACACATTCTGTAGTCGTTTATTCTTTTATAGAAAATAGTGCTCACACATTTCTTCACCCACATGTTCATTTGTCTGTTTGAATCACACAGGAGAGGCTCCAACGTTTCCCTGACCTTAGATATGTGCACGCCTGGCTGCACGGAGCCCTACGGATATGGTGCCTCCCCTCTCTCACCCAGGGACCAGTCAGCCCAGGAGTACCTCCTACAGGGGACGCACATGTTGACTCCTGACATGCTACACACAAGGGCCATAGATGACCAGAGCCTGCAGGCTGAGTTTTATGTGAGCACAGCACCAGCAGCCTTAACCACCTACTCTCTTTAGTTCATGGGAGACAAGCAAGAAAAGATGTACTCTGACACACGCTTAAAGGCATGGAGATGCACCCACACACTCTACGCTCTTCACATACCCGGGAGCTTTTCGTGGGTAAAGGACGAAGGGATGCGAAGGCTTTTGTCCACTGATCATTTTAATGGCCAGTAGCAATAATGATGTTTATTCAATGTCATGAACAAGGCCTCAAATGAAGTGTGTAGAGTTGTTGAAAGAATTGTATTGACTTCTCTGCCGTTTCTTGTTTCGTTCTGTGTCCTTTGGCAGGAAACGCCAATGAACTTTGTGGACCCAAAGGAGTACAACTACCCGGGGTTGGTGAGAAAGAACCGCTACAAGACAATTTTACCGAGTGAGTAGAATGTATTTGTAGCAGCTTCTGAGAAAAAGACTTTTGATTTGCTTAAAATTGAAAAAGTAACAATCTATGCTATGCTAACTACCTACTCAATACTCACTAAACCTCTCTATTCACAATTCTCTCAATCCAAACTGATTTTATAGTCAACAGGTGCTAGATTTTATAGAAGGGGTGGGGCTAAAAGAGACAGAAGAAGCCACCAAAACATCAAAAACCACCGTTCTCAGCCAATAGCAATAGCCAGGCTTTAACCCATAGAGGACAGCCACTCTTACATTTTACAACAAAATACACCAAATTAAAATACTTTGACTAAGGCTGTGTTCGAAAAGTCATACATACTATGCACTACAAACTCAATGAGTATATACTGTCTACTTTCCTATAAGTATGGTTAGTATAATGAGAGTTCCCACTAAAGTATACTTCCAAGTTTCCCAAGATGCATTTCAAACCTACGATGACAAAAACCTGAAGCACACTGAGACTAAATATCTCTTTTGACTTGCCACTTTTTAAAGTTCTAATATCTTTTTAAGTGAGGAAGTAGAATATCAACATCTGGTCAAACTCGCGGAAACACATTTCATGCCGACATGTTGGTGATTTTCGGAGACCCGCCATTGTGCTACTGACAAAACTTCTGGTTAACTTCGAAACAAGAGCCTTATTTACAAAAGCATTTCAAAAACTAATCAAAGACAAGAAGAGATGCTTTCGTTTTTAAAGGGGGATGTTTGAATTTTAGTGTTCCGCTCGCAATGCATCATGGGACAGTTGAGTACGAGTAGTGTTCTCACCGTGCATGCTTAAAAAATGTCCTGATATAGTATACGTCAAGGTATTTCTCGCATTCAATTTTTTCATACTATCTAATGTGAATGCACTACATCCTTATTTTGACATCAGACTTAGTATGAATAGTATGTTATTATGACATTTTGAACACAGCCTAAATGTCACGAGTTAGACCAGAATCAATCAACAACACTATTTCATATAAAGTATATTTGTATTCAGCACAAAAAAGTGATTTGGGGGTTTAATTACTCTGTAATTTACTAACACAGGAATAAATATGAACTTTAAAAAGGAAATACATTCTTACACCACCTATACTATATTTTACATTGTTTAATTCAGCTAAAAAAAAATGCTGACTTTAATGTTCTTATAGATTTTAAGGGGTTGAATGTTTTCTGTTGCACTTTTGAACATGTAAAGCACATTGAATGGTCTTGTGTATGAAATGCACTCTACAAATACATTTGCCTTGCTTTGCCTAAATTCATGTTCTCCATGTACAGACACCCACAGCAGAGTAGTACTGAAGTCGGAGGATGAAGATGATTTTCTCACCACGTATATCAATGCTAATTATCTCAAAGTAAGTGGAATAATTATCCTTTAAGAAGCAAAACTTTTACACTGCTTTTCATTGTTCCCCTACTATGTTTTTTTTTTTTTTTTTTTTTTTAACTGTTAGTGATTTAATCACAAAAACCCATCTTTGGACTAATCGAGTAACATTAGATACATCTCCACATTGCACGTGTGTGTCTGTGTGTAGGGTTATAATGAGGAGGAGCGTGCATACATTGCCACCCAGGGGCCAACAGTCAACACTGTTGGGGACTTTTGGAGGATGGTGTGGCAGGAGAAGTCTCCAATCATTGTGATGATCACCAACCTGGAGGAGAAGAATGAGGTATTTGTGATGACAGTTGTTGTTTTTATAGTAAAGTAACTGGTCTACTGGTCATGAAAACCTTCACTTTTATGTTTGCTGGTTCTTTTTTTTTAGAAATGTGCAGAGTATTGGCCTGAAGACACTGTGAAACATGAGGGCATTGAGATAACCGTGGTGTCCGTAACCCAGGAGGACGACTACAGTCTGAGGGTGTTTACACTGAAGGTAATGCAGAGAAAGTCGGTCTCGTCTCAATCTAGCAAAGATCTGTGTGTTAAAATAATAGGAATCAGTTATTGGAGTTTAGCACTGACTTTGTGTGCTAATGGCTTCCTGTCTCTGTGTTGAGCATTGTCAGCCTTATTCAGACACAGTCAATTGAATTGGATCGTGTCTGCTGGACCATTCAACATTGCAAAGGATTTGTATTGACCATTAAGATATATCAACAAGAATTGCGTGTGTTTTTGTTTACGCATATTATTTTTAAATGTAAGATTACATTGTATTTTTAAGTGTGTGTTTTCTAAATATATTGTGTAAATTCAGTAAACTCGTGATCTCCCAGCTGCATGAGTCAGGGCTGATAGACTCAGGGCCAGTTTTCTGTGTAACCTTGAAAATATGAAAAAAAAATATTGCTTTTATTTTTTACTTCTTCCGAATGTTCTTTATACCATCATGATTAAGAAAAATGGGATGCCCTTGGTGTTAGTTACTACATAGTTTAATATAAAGCTTTTTAACTGTTTTTTTTCTACATGTGCTGCCAAATGACATTTAACAGAGCTTTTACACTGCATTCAAACACAGATTTGTGCATTTTGTTGTTGTCTTTTTAACCACCACCACTTTTCTTGTTTTCATGGTCTGTTCTTTACTTTTGTCCTGGTATCTACTAATAAATGTATTTGTCTTTGGGATTAATAGTTCTCAGTTATATTATTAGGGTAGGATAAAAACATAAAAGCTTATCAAAGGTTTTTGTTTTGATCTACTTTTCTCTGCATTCGTCTTTGTAACACTTTGGAAATACATGCCAAACATTTCCTGTCCTTCTGTGTCTTGTACGTATGTACAAAACCAATTTGAAACTTTATTCCTGTCAGTGTGAGGATGAGGAGCGCAGTCTTCGTCAGTACTGGTATACCTCCTGGCCTGATCAAAAGACCCCAGACAAGGCACCACCACTGCTGGAGCTGGTGCAGAAGGTGGAAAGGGCTCGAGACGACGCTCCACCATCCAGTGGTCCTACGATCGTGCACTGCAGGTATGCACATTAAAATACTTGGTCATTAAAATAAACAGGAGTGAATTGTGTAGAATATTAAAAGGGGATACAAAGAGTTCATTATATTTGTTCACAGTTAAATGAGGATGAACCCAACCCTTGTCTCGACACACAAATATTAAAGCATTTATTTTACTTTTTTTATTTGATTTTTTGAAACATTTTTTCCTGTTCATAATATTGAGACAAAGAGAATATTTTTCCCAATATTAATATTATAGCTTTTAAAATCTCGCCCTTTCACATAGTTATACAGTAGGTAAATATATATTATGTAATAGTGTAAAAGATTTGACATCAATAAATGAATCACCTTTTCCCACAGTGCTGGGATCGGTCGAACGGGATGCTTCATTGCCACCTCCATTCTGTGTAAGCAGCTGAGGACAGAAGGCGTGGTCGATATACTGAAAACCACCTGCCAGCTCCGTCTGGACAGGTGAGATAAATTTAGCCCTTAATCCTCGCTCGTGCTCCATCTATCATTAGTTTTGGCCTCAAAGCTACGGTGACTTTACCCTCCTGTCACACGCTGAAAGCAGATATTACAGGCACAGATACCTGTACTACAGAAGGTAATTTAGAAAGGCAGATGCCTGGATTTACCTCCAACATAATAATGTAAAAACATTGGGTTGAGTATAATTTTTTAGAGGTAACCAGAAAGCACACAGTTAACACTAAAACAATAAGATCATCAAACAATATGAAAACTGTGCTGGAGTGTGCTGTTTGTATATGATAATCTGCAAGGTGTGAGAGTTGATGGTTATTTTATATTTTAGGGCCTGTACTATAAAGCTTGATTTCCTCCTATCGCGGAACATACTACTGCGAAACAATACGCTCTCATCCCAGTGTGTGTGTGTGATAAACTGAGGACTACGCAAATAGAAACACGTGTGTGCTGGAATAAAGTGAAACTGATCAGAGTGCTGTCCGTTTATCATCTCATGGATTAATATTGCATCATCTCACGTCTGCATTCCTTCCTTCCTGTTTTTCCTGCAACAGTGTTGTTTTTGGTCTTAATTATGGATTTGAATTCTTCATATTTATTATATTATATAATATTCCTCAATCGTGATGTTAGTTGCCCCACACATTTTCTCCATGATTGTGATTGGTCTGGGGCTGCAATTTCCACCCATTGCACAGGAGCGCACTCATAGACAGGCTAAAATCACCTTTCTAAAGTGAACATGTTTACATCCTGTTTCGTAGGACAGGTGTTCTCTGACCAAGAATGTTTGATTAGGTGAAGCCCGCTAATGGAGAGATATCCCGGATACACTTATCAAGCTTTGTAGAACAGGCCCTTAGTGTCATTACTTTGTGTTAATACAAATAATTAAGCTGCTGGAGTTAAACAACATTTATCAGGTAAAGATGTAGTGTCTGCCTCATACTGTAGATCAATAAATCAAAGATCATTTGCTTGGAAAAAAAAAAGTAAAAGGTTGAAATTGCTTCTTGAAAGTTAGTTTTCATCGCCACAGTAAACGCTCTCTTATTGACACTCTCAGAAAAGTTTTGCACATTGCATTGTGGGATGTGGAGTCCCATAGACGGTGAACATCCTGTTTTTCTGTAATTTTTACCAGCATTTTTTGTATTTCTTCACCAGACAAGGAGGACAGTGATTGGCTTGACACCATTTTTGTTCTAGGTTGTTGCCAGTATTTCCCTTGATACCACCTCACTCACACATCTGCCATTGTTTTGCCTCAACTTTCATTCTGTGAAAACACCAAAAATGTGTCGGGTACTCACTTTGTCCGAGTTTGTGGAAGCAAACACAAGAAATCACTGTAAGAATGAAGTACAAACACTTCTATGCATTCGTCCACAATCCACAATGCAATGCATGAAAACTTTAGACAATAGCTACATTTCCATTACCCTTGGAAATGCACAAAGTCTTAATAGCGTAATAAAAACCGGTAATGGAAACACCTGAATTTTGGAAAAACACTCAAATATCGCTAAAACATTTTTACGCTTTCATTAGGTTTTTCAGACGTTTCAATGTTGAAATGTATCGCAAAAGCAAAATCAAAACACTTTTTACGCAATTACACGTCACAGGACGTGACGTAATTTGTCACATGACCACTTCCCGCCTAAAAAACATGGTGTGGTACGTGTCGACAGAAGTGGAGACCGAAACATTTCTTAGCATTATACTTAAAAATTAGAAAATGTCTATTTGTACGGTTGCCGTACGGACAACACCGGTGCTATTGGTACGGTTACCAAAGTACACGTGCGTAGCGTCTTAAGGTTAGGGTTAGGTCATTACCCAATATCACAACAATTTTTAGGGTTAGGTTTAAGTTTCGGGTAAGGTTTAGTCTTAGTCACGCAACCTAAACTGACCAATGACTGACTTATCACGCGACCTAAACTGGCCAAATAGGGGCGCTGCATACGGATAGAATGTTGGTATATTGATACGGCAACCGTACGGATAGCCGATGCCAATAAATGATCACTGCTACATTAGACAACAAACAAGAAAGGAATGTCGGAGGTTATAAGCGTCCATCTTCTTGCAGCGAAGTCTTGTGGGATGAGATTTCATGGGCGTTATGAGGCTCCTCCCTTAAAAAAAGGTTTAAAGGAAACACATTCAAAGTGCAATTATACTTTGTTGAAATTTTAGAAAAATCGCTTTTAATTTGTGAAAAACTGTAATTGAACTGCAGGTAAGGTCAGCAGTGTTTACAATGGAGATGAAAACAAAGTTTTGCGTGACAAATTCAACCTTTTCCAACTTTAAAAAAAAAAAAAAAAAAAGAAACTATCTCCACAGCAGCTTTATTCCTATATCAATTCTATTATGTTATTGTATGTTAAAGTTGTGTTTAAAATGTATAAACCATGTGCCGTTTCAGAGGCGGTATGATCCAGACATGTGAGCAGTACCAGTTTGTCCATCACGTCCTCAGCTTGTATGAGAAGCAGTTGTCTCACAGCGCTGAGGAATAACGTGAGCACTTCAGGCACACGCAGACCGAGACACACCACTGTACACTGTACCGCCCTCGGTGGTACGCCCCACTGCTCCCAGCATCCCCTCAGCCTCCCACCCATTGGTTAACCTCCTCATCCAGGGCAGCAAACACAAAACCCATACTGTAGAATAAAAAACATGGAAACCTGATTTGTGAGACTTGACCCAACAGAGAAACACACACATTGCACACTTTATGCTCTCTAATCCACACATTCCTCAAGGTTTGTTGTTTTCCAGTCTCCCACTCCTGGTGTCATTTCATGTGCACTGCTGAGGTTTCTTTTACACTATCAACCAGGGTTGAGGTCAATTGCGTAATTGATCATTAATTACAATTTTGACTTAATTATGATTGTAATCGTAATTGAAGAAATCTGTTGCTGTTGTAATCATGATTGAATTGTAATCAAGTTCAGAAAATCGACTTTGTAATTGTAATTGGCATGGGAATTCAATAAAAACTGTAAATTACAATTTAATCAAACGCAAAACTGGGGAACAGTGTCACAGTGCTATGGCTTACACATACTGTACATAGCTAACAATTATTAAAATATGTTTCATATCAAGTTTTCCAACTTCCTGTCAGTTCTCTGAGGATCATTTTACCATTTTTAAAAAAAAGGAAACTGAGGAGTATTCTAACTGAAAGAAAGGCTCAGACACCCACAGCATAAACATTAATACCAATATTTTCATTGATTAGGAAGCCTAACAAGGTAACCAAGAGGTGAGAAACAAATTGGATGATAGATCATATTTTTTTTGTATTTTATAGCTGAATCAAGACAAAACTGACCTGTTGTCATAAGAAATGCTAACAAAAAGCTAACACAAGAGCTTATGTTTTATGGGCTTATTTATAAAAGGCTCATTCATTGTGATTAAGTGAATTTCAACTTTAGTAATTGAGAATGTAATCGTAATTGACTTTCAGGGGAAAAATAATCATCGTAACTTTAATTTTAATCGGAAAAAATGCAGGTCACCGTAATCCAAATTCAGTTGTAATTGAAGATCTATAATTGAAGACATAATTGTAATTGAAAAATGTAATTGACCCCAACCCTACACGGTTTGAAAAAGCTGCATCACAGACTGATTGTGAGGTAATGGAAGTAGAAAGCTTTGCTAATCAGGGCCCTTTACAGTGTAAGCTATTTTAAAACCAACAAAGATAATCAATTTCTAGCCTAATATTTAATGCTGTCTTGATATAAAGTATCATATAATATATAGATTTATTCACATCGAGCTTCTTCAGACTGACTTCACCTTTTTGATGTAGGAAAAGTCTCAAAGAAGGCCGAGGTTTGCGTTTCACTTTGGACGCATTCAGAGGTCTTCAGGTTGCATGGTGCTATGTGTTCATTAAAGGCATGTGCAATGTTATGGAACTTAGGAATGTATCTCAATTAGGTTGTTATTGAACTAATTAGGATTTCTGTGCAATGTACAGTACAACAGTGAAGTCTTCAAAGCCCATCATGTTTACAGTACACCTTCTGCATAAAAGCCACATTCATTCACTCAGAGGCATCACAGAGCAGGAGATCATGAAAGCACCGCAGACAGGAATGGAGATGGACCTGAAAAATGGGATGTTTTCCAGTCACGTATACAGAAGGTAAATCCCTAGACGGTTGCATAATTAAATCTGCTGGGGACGCTCGATAACTTTTTTTTTAATAACAGATAAAGTGATAGTTTAGGCCTCATGGAAAAATAAATGTAAAGTTTTTCTTCCAAAAAAGCAAAGATGTTAACTTAGAAACAAATGTTGAAATGTTAAAATTGCAGCTCATAAGATCATTCTAGGGCTTGTTGACGAATGGTCATGTGACTTGAACTTCAGAAAAGTCTCATGCATTGCATTGTGGGATGGAAATCCTGTAGAAAGTCTCATTTCTAATATTTACCAACGAGGTCGTTATTTATTTGTTCGTCTGTTAGCAGGATTATGTCATAAATAATCAACGGACAACCAAAGACAGACTTTACACCACGTGTCAAACTCAAGGCCCAGGGGCCAAATCCGGCCCTTTAGAGCATCAAATTTGGCCCGCTCCAAAAAGTAAAAATGATAGAAAGAACATGGGGCATTTTGTAAATTACCAACTAATTCAGGTGTAGATATCTCAGCCCCTCCAAATACAAAAATTATGTTAACAGCCACAATAGTTGCAGTGCTCAATTTTCCAGTTCTTATATCACATGACTGAAGACGTTTTTAATTTTTCATCAAAATATTCCATGAAATTTCTTTAAATTTCCCAAATCAGGAAAATGTATGTGAAGATCCTGCAGTGGCCGGTATACCTACATACTCTATCATTTATATATGTGATATAATACATTACAAGAAAGGCAGTGATTTGGTTTGCCTTTTGTGTTCCATGTGATATGACGAGACATTACATTTCGGCCGTATTTGAGTGTTTCAGTTAAAAGATACAATATTAACATCCGCCATTGTTTTGGCACAACTTTTAATCTGTGAAAAGAGCAGGAATGTCATTTTAACTGTATTTTTGGGGGCACAAACTGGCTCCAGTGGTAGATAAGAACAAATGGATGACATACAGCAGGGTTGGGGTCAATTATAATTCTAATCACGTAATTGATAGTGACAATTATGGCATAATTAGAATTGTAATTTAAAAAAAATCTGTTGCTGCTGTAATCATACTTGAATTGTAATTGAGTTTAGATATTAACTTTGTAATTGTAATTGTCTTGAAAATACTATAAAATCTGTCAAGTATAATTTAATTTAAGGCAAAACAAATGAGATGATAGATGATATTTTTTAATGTATTTTTCATTTTGATTTAAGACATGGGTCAATAATGTCTCATCATCATAAGAGATGCTAACACGAGAGTAAGGTTTAGTTTTATTTGGTTATTTATTAAAGGCTCATGTAACTGAGATTAATTGTAATTTAACTTTAGTAATAGAGAACGTAATTGTAAATGACTTTCAGGGGGAAAATTGTAATTGTCGTTTTTAACTGTAATTGGAAAAATGCTGGTGAATGTAATCATAATTAGGGATAGACCAATATGGATTTTTTTTAGGGATGAAGCGCGATACCGATTTTTTTTTTTCCCCATCAGCCTTAGCTGATGATCGATACGGACTGCAGATTTTCTTGAGCCGATATTTGGAGCTGATATTACTTTTGCTCCCTCAATTTACATCATAAAAATTACACAATAACAAATGGTATGAAAAAGGAACATTTATTGAAATTAACAAAAGTGAGGTAGAATGACACCAAGTAAAAAAATTTAACAAACATTAACATTCAACTGGTGGGTCGGGACCCAATAGTGGGTCGCGAACCTCTATTGAGTGGGTCGCAAACAGCTGATCAAAATAAATAAATACTAAGACTCTCATGTTGGACTTGTCTTTTATTTTGAAAGAAACTTTCTTTTGACAGATGTTGCACAAAATATAAAGATTTATGTTTGAAAAAAAGAGAATGTGTGTTTTCAACAGCTAGTTTTGACAAATGTGGGTCGCGATTTAATGGCCGTGGAAAAATGTGGGTCCCAGGGTGAGACCAGTGGAGAATCCCTGGTTTAAAACATGTCAGGGATTGTCCCCAGCAGTTTTAAATAGCGATGGTCAGACACAGTTGTTGTAAACTTCCTGTGCGGAGCTTCTAAATCTCTGGCTCTGCAGCGCCTCTGCTTCCAACAGTAGCTTGAACACATCCGTGTCGTACAAAGCTCACGATTGTCACGTAGACGGGTCAGGCCTACTCTGTATGAAGCACAATAGACCAACTAAAGGTTTTTCTCTCCAATGTTCTGCTGTAAAAGTTTTTTTTATTTTCCCGTGTTGTGTTTTGATTGTGTTGATTTTAATGGATTGCATGTGCTGTATGGGACTCCATAGGTCCATCAATCAAAGCGACGTGATTGGTTGTCCTGCTTCTCGCTGTGTAAAAGGGCTTCAAGCCCCAATATATTGCTTGCTTTCGGCCAATGCTTTTGATACAGTTTGCTTTTGTGAAATCAACCAGAGATATTTTTAGAACATTTTGATACAACACTTTCGAGTAGATGCCTTGTGTATATTTCTGTTTACACCATGATGGAATGTAGCTCATACTGTGGATCAAACATTTGGTTTATATTGCAAGATTTAATGGAAGCAAAATGTGACAAATACCTAAGTTACCTTACGGTACAGAAAATAAGTAAATTATGTTCAGTCTTCGGCTTTCTTACTTTAGGCCTTTTGGCTTTGCTTTAATATGCTTTGCTTCCTGTGTAGGTTTTTATTGTTTTCTTGGAGAATTTTACCTCAGACTGAGTTTATACGCCGTGCAGTTCCTTCTATTTCATCTGTGTCTCTTAGAAAATCTCAGTTTACTACATGAGAAGAAGTAATTGCTTTATGTAAAGGCAGCTAAAAACAGTTTGTATGTAACACAAATCAAATGATTTCAATCTTAAATCGATACATCTGATAACCACCATCCACGACCATTATACGAGGATGACTGTAACAGTGTGGACCGACGAACAAAATGTCAAAATCCACTCGCAAAGTAAAAAAAAAAAAAAAAAACTGCCAAAATAATACCTTACAAACACACAAACTGGAGATTTACAAGAACAAGCCACTATTGTCAGAGGTGTGACCTCCTATTCTGATGATGTTTAGTGCACTTGAATGATTTGAAGTGCTTATTATAATAAGTGCTTACAGGTTGTTGTGGTTTTTTTTGGTTTTTTTCCTGATTAAAATGGAAACGAACGTGCAGCCAAATACATTCAGCGAGCAATCAGTATTCCTCTGTCAGTATCGCTTTAGGTTGTGAGTTTTTGCATCCAAATAAAGGTAGATTTTCATGAATGTGTTGTTGTTGTATGTCTAACTGTTTGGGATAAACGCTGACGCACAGACATGTTGAATTTCATGTTTGTGAATGTATATAAATAAATAAAAAAATAACGCAATTGATGCAGTTAGACAGACCTACCACTAGATGTCAGTATTTTACATAAAAGGCACACATATCTGAAGCCTTCCATCATCACTGTCTACTAATGGAGAGGGCATCAATGAACTAATAATGAGTATTAATATTTGTTACTGACTATAAACATTCAGCTATTTCAGTCAGATATTTGGGTGCACAGCAAAATTTGTTTTAATGGTTTTTGAATGATTCATCTGTAGTTTACTAAAAAGAGGGAGAAACATGTCCGGATTAGACAAAAGCCAGTTTTAAAATCAGCTAATTTATTTAATAAGTGCCTTCTAGATCTGAACAAACTGACATAAAAGATACAATACAAATATATGCTCATAATGTGCAACTTAAGAAGAGTCACAAAAGGAAAAAAAAATGATTGAAAATGAGGAACACTCCCCTGAAGAAAATACATTATCAGTCCATATATCTAAAAGAAAAAAAAATCTAAAGTAGATTATTCAATTAGGAAACAGAATTAGGATAAAATACTGTGAATGCATATTGCACAGAAAGGTAAAAAAAAAAAAAAAGACTAACTCCAAAAACACACAAAATGACAGAAAAATACACATAACAGAAAATACACAAATTGACTAAAAACAACAAACAACATTACAACAACAAGAAAATATTGAATATACAAAAGGACAACAACAATAAAATGACAACAAATGTACACAAAATTATTCTATAAACACACAAAGACGACAAATAAACAACTGAACAATGTACCGGCACAAAGCCGTGCAGAAAGTTACACACAAATAATTAAAAAAATAATACCAAACATCTTAAAAAAAAAAAAAAAAAAACACAAAACAAGAATACAGAAAATAACTTCAAAACCACAACAACAAAAACATGTAATCCCTGGTCGAACCCAAAGACTTCTCTCAATCTCTAAAGATGTACAAAAACGGGCACACGATGATCCAAGTAGTAAAAGTTTATTTATATATTATTTTCCAACATACATCACTTTTTTCCCTTCTACTTATTGATTTTGTTACGTTCTGCCAATAATAATAATAATAATAATAAAAGAATAGTGGGGTTTGTAATTTGCGTGGAAAAACAAAAGAAAGATGGTAAAATATATGTTAATAAACAATGATGTTGCTTTGCTTGTTTGTTTCTTGGTTAATGGTGTGTTGCAACCAACTAGAATAGGTGCATATCTCCACCAACTGTACTGGTGTGTAAACCTTGGCACCATCTACTTCTGGTTAGAAAAAAAACTCATCATCATTAATAAGCTAAGTACCTTGGAGCAGTCCATCATTATTGCAAGGGTTTGACATTGAAATTTTTTTTATAATAAATAATAAAATAATGATAAAAAAATTATATATATATATTTAAATTCATAATTAAATATATAATTATTGACTCTGGGAATACATGGAATGACTAAGAATACATGGACTTAATGAAAAATCTGAATATATGTAACAAAAGTCTGAATATATAATATATGTATACACTTCATATTATTTTCCTCAGTCCTGTTACGTTCACGTATGGTTTTTTGGAGCGTGGCTCCTTTAAAAAGGGGGCCTGTCTCTTTAATCCATGGATCACAACGTTGACGTCAACATACCCTAAAAGCCGCCTGTGCTGATTGGCTATAGTTGACGTCAGCCTTGCAGTCTCTGCCCCCCTCCCCCCCCCTGACTGAACCATGACCTCATCGCTTTAGTTCACCAAAGTGCTAAAGTGCAGCTCTTCTACCTGCCCCCTGCCTCCCTCCCCACCCCCCCTCACACACACACACACACACACACACTCGTACTAACCGTTGGAGCTCTACTTAGCTCTACTTAGCCCGGCTAGGCTAACTGCGTGTCCTGGCCCGGCTCGGCATAGCAGCCCACGGCTCGTTCATGCCGCGTCTGCCGCTGTCACCCCGGGGCTTACCGCCTCCTCCTCCAGCCTCTGCCAGGTGAAGCTCGGCCATGAAGACCCGGCGGCTGCCCCCACCCCCACGGAGGCCGGCTGAGTGAATGAGTGACACGCATTGAGGTGAGTAGCACGGCTGACGTTCTCGCGGTCCTGTGCTCGCCCCCCCGCGCTGAGCTGAACGTCCCTCCGCGCGCACCCCCCTGTGTTTTATTATGTGCGCGCTCCTGTTTTCATGGGAATTAAGCCCGTTCGGCCTGAAATTACTTCCTATCGCACTGGCTGTGAGCCTTCCCAGGTATGTAGGACACACTCCCTCCGTCATCATCATTTCCACCTTCATTTTGTTTGTTTCACGCGGACACCTCCACGCGTCATAACAACACGGGGAAGGTTTCCCACTCAGACAGAAGCATCCGTCACGCACCCCTTGTTTTATTCTGTATGAAGAGGATGCATTACAATTATGACATTTCTCTGTCTGCATGTTGGTCTGTGTGCTGCGTTTTTTATTATTTGGCTGCAGTGCGCTCGGAACGCTGCTTAGCCTCCATGTTTATTATTAGGACCAGTTTACAATGTGCCCTGTGTGTGTTTATGTGTGTCCTGTGTTTCTAATACAAAATATATGACACGATCCAGCCTCGAACAATGGTTTTATTTATTTATTGATACAATTATTTAGGTATTCATACATATATTTATTTATTTATTTTCACCTGCGTTTTTTTAATGTATTTATAAAAACTTTTATGTTTTCATACATGTACAGTATTTATTCATATGTGAATTCGTGCATTTGTTTATTTATTTTCACCGGGGTTTGTTTGTTTATTTGTTCCCTGTGGTTTCTAATACAAAATATGTGACACCATTTAGCCTCGAATAATGTTTTTTTCATACAATTATTTCATGTTTTCATACATTTATTTGTTTTCACCAACGTTTGTTTGTTTGTTTGTTTGTCAGCAAGATTAGTATTACCTCTACCCCATTTTAACCAAAGGTGGACTTCACATCATAGAATATTCCATTAAATCTGGAAAGAGATTTGGATCATTTTACTAATTGTGGATTGTTTAAAAAAAAGAAGAAAAAAATCCCATTCGCTCATCATTAGTGAAATTTAAAAAAAATTCATATCTCGGTTCATAATTGACCAATATTTATATAATTTCACGCAGTTATGTTGGGTTGGTTCCTTAGTTATGGCACTCAGTTTCATCCAGATCAGATCTGGATTGTGCATAATTACTGTACTATAATGGATTGTGATTATTTGAAACAAAATTGATAATCCCATACTTTTGAACCTACTGTATTAATGGTGATAACAATTTACTACAGGTCTTTTAAAGTGTGAATGATCATGGTACCATGAGCACTAATCCAGATAACTGCCAATATCTGGCATTTATTTATTATCCAAGTACAAAGGTAAGCACTGTTTGGTTTAGGCTTCAGACTATAGGTAAACTATGTCTTTGTTGCAGTAATGCTTCTTATAGCATTCGATTTTCATCAATGGTGCCACACTTGTGAGCGTAAACATACCTGTTTTTATGCAGAATGTGCTAGCTTGTTGATGGCTTTGAAGAAGTAGTTGTTGTGGTAGGAGTAACTTTCATCAAGCTGCATCGCAGCAGCTTTGGTGAAACCGCTTCAGAGCCTTCAGCAGGGTGTACAAGTCTTTTCAACCCTTGTGTTTTATCTTGACACTTTAGTGCGTGCATTTGTGAATGTGTTGAACGTCCGAGTTGTTCTCCTCTGGCTGCTATCTTGCTCATGTAGTAGGAAAGTGTCTCCCACCTGAATTTCTCAAACTGAGTTCTGCTATTGAGAAGTCCCTGCTTACAGTCAGGCATCTCAAACATGCATGCTTTGAACCTGCAAGGATTTCAGTTGTAAAGCCCCAGCCTATACAGTCCCGCTGGGACACACAGCCTTGCCAATGAACTCATAAGTATTCAATGATATAGGGGTCTGAATTTCTGAGTGGCCAGACTTCTGTAATCTTCCAAATGTTGGGTATAATCTCTAATAAAAATCTACTTTGTGTGGATTAGGGCTGGGCGATAATGACCAAAATTTATATCTCAATATTTTTTCCTCAAAATGGCGATATACGATATAAATCTCAATATTTTTAACTCAATAAAGTCTTACCTGAAAGAAAATTCTGGAGTTAAATTTGCTGATGCTAAATGCCACACAGGCACATTTATTAACAAACCGCTGCACCATATGTGCCACTTTTGGCTTTTTCTTCTCTAAGGGACAGCACGTGTGAGTGAATTCTGTAGTGTGGCTTGTTTAGAAGAAGGTCTGGGTTAGGACACACTAAGAAATCCATCTAACTAAGCTTTTCATGCTGTTCTGAGAAGTAGTGAAAACAGCGACTCCTAAAATGCATATTTTAATACAAAATAAGCTATAAAATAAAAAATATATATTTATAGGCAATATTGTAATTTTCAATATCGCTAAAAAAAGAGAAATCGCAACATATCTTGGCTCTCAATATACTGCCCTGGCCTAGTGTGGATTAATGTTGTCATCTGAGAGGATTTATGGTAGTTTGTCCCAGACTGTTGTTGCGTCTATGGTTCTTACACCAGAGCTCCTGTTTTTGTTTTATAATGAGCCCAAAATATTAGTTCACATATTGTCTTTATTTATCTGTTTGTCTGGTTCAGGGGCCCAGGAGCCAATCACAGTTCATTATAGATTGAAGGAGTGAGCCCAGGATACGGGAGGAATGTGAACTAAAGTGATGCTATGATGTGTTTGTGTTGTTACTGCCATGTTTTCTTTGTCTTTTTTTCTCTTCTCAGTCAGTTTATTTCCATAATACACGAGTGACCCACTGGATGGTGTTGTGCACAGAGCCGACTTGGAGTGCAGAGTCTGTGGTACGGTGTAAAGATTGGGAGCGGCTCTGATGTAATTGTTTGAGGTCTAAACAAACCAGTGGTGTCTCCCATGGTGGGCTGTGAGGAGGAGCTGGCTTTATGTTAGTGGAGGCTGTGGCCACAGGTGACGTTATGTAGCGAGTGAATGAATAACCTGGATGCTATTACATCACTGCTGATTGCCCTTTAGTTACCCCTGTTTGCTTCTTCATGTGCTGTTGTCTGATATGAAGCCAGGCAAACGCATTTTCTTCTGCTACTGCTTTATAATTATAGCTTTAAAACAGCTACAGTAAAGTCTGTTGATGAATACAGTTTTGAAAGATGCATTGTTAAAAGTATTGCAAATACATGTTTGTAAACTTCCTGATGCATGGCAATCATGTCACTCGGAATTACTCAACATACCAGTTAGTCTGGTGTGTCCAGGTATCTGGTTCAACTGCATTATTTCACCTTTGAGGCGCTGCACAATCCTGTCTGTTCAGATATTTTAAACACATAGGCTGTGTTCGAAATGTCACGCGAACGTACTATACACTACAAACTCAATGATTATATATTATCTACTATATACTAGGATTGGGATGATGACCGTTCCCACTGAAGTGTACTTCCAAGTTTACCACGATGCATTTCAAACCTACAACGAAAAAAACCTGAAGCACACTGAGACTAAATATCTCTGTTGATTCTTCACCTTTGAAAGTTTTGAAAGCATTTTAAGTGACAAAGTGACCAAGTAGAATATCAACATGTAGCCATTTGATCCATAAAACTCACAGAAACAAAATTCATGCCGACATTTCGGGAATTTTCAGAAAGCCGATATTGTGCTAGTGAAAAATCATCTGGTTAACTTCAAAACAAGAGCCCTATTTACATAAGTGTTAAAAACCTAATGGAAGACAAAAAGATATGCTTTTGTTTTGAAAAGGGTATATTTGACTTCTAGCTTGAAGCCGGTCACAGGACGATTTCACGTTCCGCTCGCAATGCATCATGGGGTGGTTGTGTATGAGTATTGGGTTGGATATTTCTTGCATGCTTAATGTGTCCATACTATTTAATGTGAACACACTACATACTCATTTTAATGTCAGACTTGGTACGGGTAGTACATTAGTATGCGATTTCAAACACAGCCTTGGACTAGATTGTACGCCACAATTCAAGCTTACATTGCTTTAAAGGGGACATATCATGGTTTTAAATCCTTCCTTTTTACATATAAATCAAACAGTTGTGGTCTATATAAAGCGGAACTGCAATGCTTGGGTCTGAATTCCTCATTATTATAGCTCCACAGGCCCCTTTTCTACCCCTTTTCTGATGTGCTTCTGAGAGCAACTCGTTTTGGTGCGGTCTATTTAAATGCAAATGAGACACTCCATACCCCGCCCCCTCTTCAGGTGACACTCGGTTCAACTCCACCCTGCTCGGCCATTTTTGTAGTTTGATAGAAGAGATACGGCTATGTAGCGGCGCATAAACTTTTTATTCAGAGGATATTTACAAAATGTCAACAAAGGAAGACTTGTCCATCCAGCCTTACATGTTCGAGCCAGAGTCGGACCCAGCGGAGCGAGATGAAAATGAAGATGATGAACCTGCAGAACCCTAACAAGTGAGCTAACACAAGCACCGAGCTAACGCTAGCGCCAAGCTAACGTCACGAAATGCATTTTAATAGTCTTTTCAAAGACAAAAACGGCAAAATGAAATGACTAATGAAAACTTTAGACTTAAATTAAATCACGTAGGCCATATCATCAAGGATCTAAAACGAGCACACAGCGTTAACATTTGAAGTCTGAAGACGGTGCAACTGCTAATGCTAACAAAACAATGACAGGGACGTCTTATCATCACACTTTTTAGCGTTATTTACAGCTTACCAAAGTGCTCTGTTCGTCGTCTCCAAAGATAGAAGGAATTGAACCCTCAATCAGACAAAGTCTTTCGGCAAATCCTTCTTTATACTGACGGAGGTTGCAGAAGCAGTCATCCTTGAAGTGCTTTGCGCACACAAAAATGACCTTACCCACAGATGTGGGTACATTTCCATAAAAAATAAAACTCCAGGCACTTCGAAAAGGTTCTGATGCTGGGAGACGGTGTAATGAAGCGTGTGGGTTACTACATCCAACAACCCAACATTTTGACTTATCCTCTCGTAACTTCGGCATCCTTGAGCTTGGACTACAAAATAAAAGCGAGAAATAAAAATGGCGGATTGCTCGAAGTGTTGGACCTGGAGTTGATGTACTAATTTGGCAGTTCTGCTGCAAATACTGTGATGTAATAGTTCAAAAAACGTAATAGAGATTAGAAAAATCGAAACAGATTGAAAAATATGAGCAAAACAGAATATAAAGATATCTACGGAGCACCTGAAGAGACTAATTTGATTTTTTCTGTACTTCTAAGCACTCTAAATATACAACAAAATGCATTTAAGGGCTAAAAAAGTGGATTTAGCATTATATGTCCCCTTTAAGGATTGCATTGCATGATTTGTCTATCTTAGAGTTTAAAAAGAATGGTGAGGAAACAAATTGAGCAAATTAGATATAGCAGCCATATTTTAATCAACAGTCTGACCGTGTTAGGTCTTTGTTGTCTTGTGTTGCCCCTGAGTTATTTTGTCATATCACCTTGTTGTGTGCTGTAATGTGTCAGCAGACTCTTTTGATCCTTGTGGAACACAGCCAGAGAGTATCCAAGCACATGTTGATATAGTTTGGGTTGTTGTTATTGTTGTTGTTATGGATTGTTTTGGACTTGTGTGGCTTTTGAATGTGTCTTTTGTGTGGTTACAAAGCGGCAGAAAGTTTTTGGTAAATTTCCAAAGGAACTTAAGCACAGGAATCGCAGAAATATTTAAATATAGAAACTTTTCTTGGGAAATATTTATTGGAATTAACTGGAGACAGACATGAAATATAGCATCCATGCCAAATAATAATAATAAAAAAGGCACAACATGTCACTAGGGTTGCAAAATCCCAGGAATTTTCAATGTTTGAAAATATCCAGACTTAACGAGAAAAAAACATGGAAGTTACGAAACTGAAGGTTGGCCCTTAACAGGGATGTTTATTACAGTTGGGAAAGTCTATATTTAGCCTCATCTAAAATATCACCACCAGTTATTTAATAAGTACTCATTTTATGGTTAAATCCAATAAATTATTTCCATGAAAAGTTTCTTTTTGAATTTTCCCCAAATTCCCACCCCTTTCGCAAGTAACACGTTATATTTAAATACTTGTGTTTCAATCTATTATCAATGGGTTACAACAACATATTTACAAATGCATCTTGTTTAAAACAGGCTCCTAAATGGACTTAGCCATTTTTTATGTACTTCAGTGTTTGTGCTTATGCTTCATGTATCGTCATGGTAGGAAATCACTGTTCCCATTGAGATCGTGTAATTTTCTCTTTTAAATGTAAGATTTTGTGTCTTTTAGTTTTAGTGTTTTTTTTTTGTTTTTTTTTTCATTCTCATCCCTGCTCAGTATCAGCACCATCAGCATCCCAAAGCCAACACCCCTCCATCACCCTGGTTGGGCTGTTTCCATGGTAACAACAGAATCTGCTCCAGGCCTGAACACACTGTCGCCCTCTCTCTTGCTTGTTTTCCTGTGCTCAGTCTAAGATTTATATCAAGCTCCAGACTGCTGGTTTTGTTCTTGTGTGAGGTGTTTTAGTTCTTTTCCTGCCTGCATAGAAGCTGGCCTGTGAATAATGTGGGTAGCTTTCCCTCTTTGACCATCATTTCTATTTATCATAAATTAAATATTTGAAAACAAATATTCCTTTAGTTTTAACTCCACCGTTATCTCCATGTCCACTTTGATCCTGCTGTAAACATTGCTGACTTAGAAAGATGACCTAGAAGCTTGGAAAGCTACAGAGCATCTCCCTACCAAACCCTGCTGTAAACCTGCAGACACACCCCCCACCCCTCCCACCCCCGGCTCGCTGCAGGAGCACAAGAAACGGAGTGATTGAGAGAAAGCAAAAAAGTGCTTGATTCTGGGTGAGTGGGAGAGAGCTCGCCTCTCAACATATGCAGTGTCAGATGCTGGGCTCAGCAGCAGGGATGCAGAGAAAAAACGGATAAAAGACTCGCACCCCACAGAGCACTGATGTTAGCTGCTCATCCGAAGGCTTCCCAGCTGCAGCATAAGGTACAGTTTAGCAGCTAGTTGGGCTAGTCTGGTTTGGTAATGCAGCAAGTTGATGTTTAAGGCACTAGATCACTTTGTTGCTGCAATTTAGCATTACAGCGTTAATGCAACACTTCTGTTAATTCCATTGGGTCTCAGGCTTTTGTGTTTTCTTTTTTTTTGGTGTTGTTGCTCTGGCACAGCAGTGCTCGGCCTGTGTTTACAGTGCAGACAGTGGCAGATACTTGACGTGTGTCCCTGTGCTGCTGCTGCTGCTGCCGCTGCTCTTACATTAGGCAGGTTGCCAGGCAGAAACAGCATTTGTGCATCTATATTCAAGCGTTCAGTGTCCTTTAGATGCTGAAGGCGGCACCTTATTAGAAAGATCACAGACCTGTTGCATTGTATTGTAGCTGTTTAGTTCTGTTTGGTTTTTAAATCGTTTTCCATTTGCCTCGGGTTCATGTCCCTTTTTTCCTCTTCTCATTCTGAGCTGGCTGTGTTGCTAAGGCTGGACAGCATCTTTTCCTGCCTCCTCCCTCAGCTTTCTCTCTCTGTCCCAACTTTCTCTCCTCCACAGTTGTCAGAACACAAGTGAAAAGTTGCAGAGCCCCATTGACGTCTTTGCGAGACTTGATCAGAAAACCGTTTCACCACTTCTCCTCTTTCTCAACTCTCCATTTTCTCGCCCACTTTCTTGTGGCTGCTAAGCGTCTCTCTCTCTCTCTCTCTCTGCCTGCTGCTCTGCTTTTTTTTCTCTTATTATAGGAAAACATTACAAAGCTTTGTGTGTCAGCATCATCTTGACTTATAGTTGCTTTGGGTGTCCTTCCTTTCTTTAATTAACAGAGTGCTCTTTGGTTTGCACTAGTTGCGTGTGCTTTTAGTTCATATTGGTTTTGTTCTTCCGCATTTGCTTTTACAAACCTTTGAGGACTGCTTTTGCTTGTACGCATTTTTAAAGTTTGAGTAATTTTTCTCTAAAAAGTAAAAAGCCATCATATGTTTAACTGATGGGCTTTGTTTGCTTATTTACACTTGGAACCCCCTTTTTTTTTTTTTTTTAATCAGATATAGACATAGTGTAGGCCTCATAGATCAATAAATCAAAGATCATGTTTGAAAAAAAGTGAAAGATTGAAATTGGGACTCAAGTTTGTTTTCATCTCCACCGAACAGTCTTTTTATTGACATTGTGCGAAGAGTTTTTCACATTGCATTGTGGGATGTGGAGTCTTGTAGAATGATGCGTGGAAGCATTTTTACTTTGCCCAACAAGGACAACAGTGATTGGCTTGGCACCAGGGCGGGGCAAAAAATTGATTTAATTGACTTATCGAATTTGTAGATAAAACAATTTTTATTTTTCGGACTTTTTTGCGCTCCGTCCCTTTGAGTGTTATGGTTAGGGTTTAATGTTTTTTTCACACTATGCTGAGATGCTGAGGGAAGAGTTTATTTTTTTATTGTAATGTTATATATGTTATAAATGATGCAGTTATCTGATTTCTTAATCAGAAAATTGAAGCTACTGTGAAGTTGCTGTTGCACTTTTGCTTAAACCTGGGTTAAAGCTTGAAATTGTTGAAGGACAGAGCCTCATTTACTTTTTATTTTGGGATTGTTTTATGTGTTTAAACTCTTGAGGACAATCACAGCAATAAAGTTACACTTTTGACAATATATCTGATGTCTGCAGTTATTTTTAAGTGCATTGAAAAATAAAAATGTAATCGAAACTCAGAATGTTCTTTAAAAAATTGGAGATACTGTATGTTTTTTAGGCAAAATTGCCCAGCCCTACTTGATACCATTTTTGTTTGAGTTTATTCCCGGTATTTCCCGTGATATCACATCACCCAGTGAGAGGTTTCAATTATGGCCGGATTCAGATTTTTCTGTGTAAACCCCAAAATAAACACCCACCATTGTTTTTTGTGAACTTTCAGTCCTTGAAAACACCAGAAATGAGTTGGGAAGTCACTTTGGCAGAGTTTTAGGGGCAATGGGTAAATGAGAGGCGGTCCATGTATTTTACATGAAACACTGCCTGTGGATGAATTAAACAACATGGCAGCTTTGACATTTTGAACTTCTCGCATGTAGCCTGACACTTGATAGACAAACACTTCCTGACCTTTTACATTCATCTATGTTTCCTGTCCTACACACAGTAGCGCTGTGGTTTGATAGCCATGACATGGTGTAGTTTGCACATGTACTGTATGTGTAGTTTCCCAGACACACACACGCATGCTCACATACACAGGATGTCATCTAGCAACATTCGCATGTGTCCAGGCCTGCTCTCTGAATTCCCCATGGCTTAATTTTATCCCTCACCCTCAGTTTCATGTTTTACAAGAGACCCTCAATAGGCCCCTCCCACATGCTAATGCAGACACACACCTGTGTTTTATTGGGGTGCCGTTTTAATTATAGTCCTTGGCTTTGTGTGAATTTTCTGTCAGATCCTGTCCCTTTTTATGAATTTCAGTTGTCATAAAGTACCTTTTATTTCTATGTTTAGCATTGTGGTTATTTTAATACTCCAGCCTCTTAATGTTGGCTAATAAAAGAATATGGAAAAAAAGCTAAAAAATACGTCATGCACTTTACGAGTTTGGAATTTTGTGCGCGACAAATGTGGGAAGGCTATTAAAAGAAGTTTGTTGTGCTTCGTTTTAGAAACAGGAAATCAACAATGACCATGTATTAGTCTTGATTTTTATTGCCGGTGAATGATTAGATAAAAATAAAAGATAAAAACAACAACAAATGAATGATTCTCATATATTCTTCTCTTTCCTCCTCAAGCACCATGGACCTCTCCGTGTCAGCTTCAGTGGCAGCACAGCTTCACTGACTCCATCACCTCGTCCTACTCATCTCTTCCTGTAACCTCCTCCCTCTCATCCACCCCTCCTCCTTAGAACTCCAACCCTGTACTAGCCTCACATCCCAGGGTTGGCACTGAGCAACATCATGGCAGGAGAAAAAGGACCCACTAAGAGAAGCGCCATGGATATCAAGCGTCTGGCTAGCCTCATCCAACGAGGAACTGGACGCTTGCTGGTGATTGACAGCAGGACGTTTTCCGAGTACAACGCGTCACACGTGCAAGGCGCGGTCAACGTTTGCTGCTCCAAGCTGGTGAAGAGGCGATTGCAGCAGGACAAGGTGTCTGTCACCGAGCTGCTGCAGCCTAATGGAAAAGTAAAGGTGAGTTAATGCTTAGCAAGAGTAACATAACAGTAGTTGGAATGCCTTTTAAAAAGCTTAGTCATCTGGGCTGTGGTCTAGTGTTGAGGTGAAATCATGGAGGTGAAGATGCCTTTTTAATTACGTTTAACACTTTATGAATGCTTTTATTGGGGTGAAAAAATATGGATTAAAAAACAAGAGCATGGTACATGATCATTTACACTTTAAAGGCTTGGAATACATTTCTATCAACATTAATAATGATCAGTTAGCCCAAATGTATGATCACCCCCATTTTTATTTTATTTTTTGAAAAAAAAATCACGATTAAAAGCATAATTCGATCTGATCTGGATGAAATTCAGTGGGGTATCTGAGGAACCAACCAGACATATGTGAGTAGATTTTTCATTACGAACTGAGATATGATTTTTTGTTTATTTTGCCAATTATGAGATTAAAAAAAAAAAAGGAAATCAAAGTAAATTTCCCAATAATAGAAACCTAAACACATTATTTTAAAAAAGAAGACAAAATGAACTTGCTGGAATTATGAGATATAGGGTTGTTCTGATTTTTCAAACCTGTCCAGAATCAGTATACGGATCCAGATCCCCTCCAAGATGTTATGGAATTTTCCATGTCGTAAAGTTTAGCTTTGGTTAAATCTGTTAAGTTTTTTGACCTAATCTTGCTAACAGAAAAACTTATAAAAATTCTGGTGAAAATATAACCTCCTTGGCGCAGGTAATAATATGTAAAAAAAAAAAAAAAAAAAGAAGTTCAAACGTTTTAACCAAAGACTTTAAAACATGCTAATTGGCTAAATAAGGCTAAATCTTATGTTAAACCTAAAATGCCCTCAGGAGATAGTCTAATGGCTTTTATTTATATTGAACTAAGAAATATCATCAAAGATGATTATTTGCAATTAAATTGATGGCTTGTGCATTGTCAGAAAGTTGTTTCTGCAAAAGTACATTCGTTTTGGTTAGCATTACTCTGCTAGCTGCTTCCTTTAGTTGAATGTAAGATGCTTCTATGCAGGTATACTTAGTAGTGCGACTGTATGGTGTGAGTGCGAAGTCTCAGATTTAGGTTCCCATGTCAACAGTTCGTCACAGTGCGAAGATGTCCTTGTGCAAGAATCCTGGCTTTGAACCCACTCCATGGCTTCTTCAGATTGTCACCAGCTGCACGACCTCTGTATGTGCGAGTCCAGGCCTGCACCACATCACTGTGTGCTATATTTGGCAGGCAGGCAGGCGGGTGCATCTGTAGGTTTGTTGATTATCAGTGGCCCTGAAATCGGATCCTCCCGTTTTCCATGACTTCTCTTACGAATATGACAGCCTTTTTTCCATGGCCTATCCACTCGCGGCATGCTGACTTTTATATTTTTAGTCTGTGTGTGAAACTGAAGGAACTCTGAGAGGAGAAACCTCAGTGAGGGAAGGTTGGTGTGTTCAGTGCTGCTCATGTGTAGCCTGTGCATCACTCCATCTTTTTACATTTGATTTATGACAAAGCAGAAAAAGATTTGTACAATTTCAGGAATGCTTAAACACCAAATGAGCTTTGGGAATTGATGGAATTTATGTCATTGTCATGTGACAGGTGGACATTTTTTGTTTGTTTTGTCATTGTTTGACTTCCTTGTAGCCATGCCAGTGTTGTTGTACCAGTCTCTGATCTTGTTCTCTGAGTTAAATGCTTTATAGTGTGCTAACAATGTACGTGCTCGAAAGACCAGAGCTGACTGACTGACTCAAGGTTTTTATATGACACTAAATGAAAAGTCATTTTTGGTTGTCTGTATTGTTCTAACATCACATAAATGTGACAGTAATTATATTTATCTAGTGTTGTGCTGATAGACTGGTTGAATCACCCCATGGGTCTTCTGTTTCACACACTATCTTTCTGCTGCACTATTTTTTTGCATGTGCAATATCTTTAGGGCAGTTAAAACCCAAATGCCTTTTCAACTCAACCAACATTTAATGATTGTACATTTTGGTTTAAGACCATACTTAACATTTCTCTGCCTTAACCTCATGCAGAGCTTGTCAAGAGCAGACATGGGTAACTGTGGTCTAGGGGCCACACATGGTACTTGATCTGATTTTGTGCTGCCCTCAAAAAAATTCCCCCAAAAATATAATTGAGGAAGTTACAAGGAATATAAAGCCCTACATAATACACAATATAACACCAGTTAATAATATCGGGAAAATGCACAAATATTAAAAGGCGAAGCATAACAAAACATTCCAAAAATACAAAAAATGACACATGAAAAACAAAATGACTCGTGAAATACAAAATGACTCATTTAACATACCAAATGACTCGTGAAACACGAAACGAGTCATAACACACAAAATGTATCTTAATGACCCCAAAGACACACAAAACAGCCACGTAAAATTTAAAACAACATATACAGAAAATGACTACAAAGACACAAAATGCAAAAAAAGAAAAACGGACACGAATTTTTTTTCCCGAAAAGGCGCAAATTGACAACAATTCAGAAAACGACAGAAAAATACTTAAAGCTGAGATGAAATCTGTTTATGGATGATACCTAGCTAGTCTTTTACTATGGTCTGCTGCCAGTGGCCATTCATATACATCAATGTATACAAGCCCCGCCTTTGTCCTATAGACCCCTATACAAATGGAAACAATCGCCGAGTGCACCCAGCCAATAGGCTTCGACTCCCTATTTTTGAGACTGTCAATCAAAGTGAATGCGGACTGTGCACGGAAACAAGGCTGCGTGTCACAACAGCAAACGGGTAAATATGATTTTGGCTCATACCTGACCCATAGATCTATATCAATGCAACCTTGTTATGTTCCGCGATTCCCTTGCAGAAAAGTAGAGGCGTGGCTTCTGGTAGATTGGGAGAGGAAGTGAGGCTGTTTAGGGCGGGACATTGAGACATTTCTCAGAAACAATGGATAGTAGCTTTAAAATCCCATCAAGAACACACTAAATATTACCAAAAAAAAATGATTTGAAAATTTTTTCCAAAATGACAGAAAAACACAACAAATGACAACAAGAACACACAAAAAGGACTGCACCACATGCTAAGAAACGCATGGCTGGTTCTGAAGCTGTATTAATTATGACTGACATGTATCCAACACATTAAACGACATAGCTGTGCATTGTGCTTTGGCGTAACCCCACAGAGACATTCTTCTTTTTGAGGTCCTTCACTGTCTGTCTCATGGTCTGTATGTCTGTCCCTCTCTCTTCTCCACCATAGCCTGCAGCATTGCACTTCCAGCCCTGTCTTTGATCATTTATTCAGTGTTCCTCTCCTGTCTAGTCTTGCCCTGTGGCTGGTTGGTTATTATCTATTCCCCACCCCCAGTAAAGAGGATAAGTCTAGTGATTAATGCTAGGCTGGATAAAGCTGGAACTAGCCGGGTGAGAGAGGAGGAACTGACAGACCCAGACTCTTTTGTTATTGGCTAAGCATGACATCATCCCTTTTGTGTGGCCATTGGCAGGCCGCGAGCTGGGCACGTGTAAGCTGGATGTGTGGTGTTAAAGCCAGCTCCCAACAAACGCCCTTCCACACACGCACACTTCAGTGCCGCCCTCTCTACCCCCCACATCGCTCTGAGCACCGCCAAGAGCTGCCTTAGCCAGCCAAGACAGCAAAGGACACCATTGTGGCTCTTTGTTGGAGAGTTGAATGCAGGAAGCAGGATTTCAGCATTGAGGGTATTCATGGCTAGGCTGCTCCCCTCCCGCCTTGCATCTCATTGAGAACTAATAGCCTGAATCCCCCAAGGCAGTGCACGCATCCTCTTTCATAGCAGCTCAGTGCCTCATCATCTTGGCTGAATGAACAACTCAGACCAACACGGTAGAAAAGGCCTCCATTTTTTCCTCTTGCCTACAATCTCGATCCCATCCTGACATCCTTGCTCACTAATGTGTGCTATAATGTGCTTCAAAGAGAACCACATACAGTAGGTTACATGCACATGATGTCAGCTAGCAGTGGGATCAGTGGGGCTTCCTCCTGTCTTCTCTGACAGGCTACAGAGCATGCGGCAGGGTTCTTGGTTTAAGCCAAACTAATCCTTACGGTTGCTACAAAGTCAGCGGACCAGCAGGTCTGACAGAAAGACCAGAGGTTCTCACTGTTCAAGGGAAGTCCTCCTGTAAATTTGATTTCAGTAAAATCTACCATATTTAAAATATGCTAAATTACTAGTAAAAATTCAAAGATTTACCAGTACAGTACTAGTAACACAAGTATCTACTAGTAGAAGATTTTGTTTTACTAGTATGGTTGCGCAAAAACCTTTACTAATATGTTATTTTTTAGTAGTTCTACTAGTACTAGTAGTACTAGGAAAGCCAAAATCTCACTAGTAGTACTAGTAGACCTAATGCAAATGAAGTTGGAGGTATTCTAACCAAATTCAGCTCCCTATTTGATTATAGTATTTTCAAAAGCCAGTGATGAGCCTGAATTTGCTTTCCCCTCCCCCTTATTAGCATAGTATAAGGCTCAGTAATAGTACCGGGGCTCGTGAAACATTTTTGCTTCACAAGTGACACTTTTTTCTTCACTAGTAAACTGTACTTGCACCAAAATGGAGTACATGTACTCTAAATGTGAGTAATAGCAGATCTTAACTATTGTTAATATCACTGAAATGTATACTCAAACAACTTTTTATACCTGTATGTATCAACACAATGCAACCAGTCCACAATCAATGTCTAAACCAATCACCAATCCACAGGGCTTACTTCTTTAGACTGTGCAGGTAACTGGGATATAAAACATTGATATCACGGACTGAAATAATAAAAATATAATGATGTTTCGTTCCACTGGTTCAAGCGTCAATGTTGCAAACTTTCTCAGATCGGAGGATAGATGTGCTGTCACAATACAGTAGCTTCTAATGGGTTGAAGCCTGATGGAAGGCCCCACAGTTACATAAGGAGAAAGGAATTATAACAAGCTTTGGCTCAAATCAAGAAAATTGTTGAAATTCCAAAGTTAGGTAACTATGTACTGTATGTGGTTTTCCACAAAGATGACCCTGAATCGTTTAAGATCTTAATGAACCTGAAATCTAAAGTTTGAAAGCCACACAAATGAATCCTGGAACACAAAGCAAACACCCATCCCTGATTGTGCATCAGTTTTCCTAACAATGATAAAACTGATAAAAAATTAGGGTAATGTTTTGCCCACTTTTTTCATTTTCGCTTCATTAGCAACACAGCCGGGAAGCAGGAATTGTCTGAAGTTATCTGGCAGTCCTGGCAGAGACGGCACATGACCGACAAATGTATTAATGGAAAAATGATCTCATCAATCCCATTGATGATTCACTGTAGGAAGGATACGAGGAATAACTGCAGTGACACAGAGGTTAATCTGAGGAGAGTTTGGAGAATCAGGGGCTTTCCTCCATGAAAAAACATCAAACATTTTGGCCACTAAACTGAGACGCAGGCCTGTATCAAACCTCACAATGTGCTGAGCATGTCGCAACGTCTATTTATGCGTTTGAGAACTTACGTGTATCATGTGTCATCTGTTATAGAGGCTGAGGCTTTTGTGATGAGTCACGAGTTGGATTGTTTCTATGAAAAAGAAAGAAAGAAAAAAAAAAAAAAAAACCCTGTGGGAAATTTTCTGTATATTTTATTGACTTTTTTTTTTTTTTTTCCTTCTTTGCATCGCTGCCAAGTTGAAGCAGAAGACGTTAGAGCCGCCGGTGGTTGTTCTGCAGAGCCGGATATGTCATGTGTTTGTTGGGATGAGGTCATGCAGTGAATTACTGTTTGTTTTATAGATCATTCTGTTTGTCAAAGACACGTTCTCACGTTGTGTATTTGTAGGAGTTTAAAACATACTGTTGCTCTGCGTGCATGTGTATTTGTGTTGAAGACAGGTGTGCAAAGACGTCTCATGCATCCACGGTGTGAAGTCATCATTTCTGAGGGGCGGTCACATGATCTCATCACACATTCACGCGACTAAATGTCACCACATTTCTGAACTTTCCATTCAATAATAACTATTATGTCCCATCCCATAAATAAGAACCATCCAGGTCACTGCTCATAAACCAGTTTAGGTGCAAACACTACATTTGTCCTTTGGATGTCATGGATGTACTTGTTCCTATTAAAAATGTAAGGTACAATAAATACGACATGAACCTAGACATCACTGCTACTAAAATTATATATTGGTGAGACAGCTGCCAGTTAATGACATCACCGCTACATAGGAAAGCATTGCACCCTGTGTGGTGGAGTCACCCAACACATGCACAGGAGACACCAGAACACCTCACAGTTGCCAAAGTAAATGTTTTTTAATTCAGAATTAGTTATTCTGAATTCTATCATTCAGAATTAAAGTCTTCTGCTTCAAGTTTACATGGAAATAGTAATTTTCGAATTGAGGTTTACATGGAAAACCGGTTTATTTGGCTTTATTCAATTCCACTTTAGGTCTGGGGGTTCGGAAGGCTCTGATTGGACAGGGGGTGAACGTGATGTATCACGTCTATCGGGAAAAACACACAACAAACCTTTTATTGTCGACTGTAACACACACGAGAACTGTTTTCACTTTTATTTTGATTGTAATTTTGAAGTAGTAGCTCAACAATAACAAACGGTTTCCTCGGAGCAGAATGGAGATGGGAGCTATTCACCGGTAAATAAAGCCCAGTAAAACTCCAGTAAACAATCACCAGGAATAAATAGTTGCTCCCTGGTAAAGACAGTAGCTCTACCAACTGGTAAAATGTTAAACTGGTGATATTACAGCTTGTGAATGCAGTACGGGGACGCATTTACTCCACCTCCGGGTCCTAGTGCCAGCCGTCCGGTGAAGACTCTTCTGTTTAACGAGGTCCGTGTGCATTTAATAAGTCCATGACTGTCTGTGTGAAAGTCAGCATGTTTGTTCTTCCGTCCATCTACTTTTTTCATTATATCCATGCATTCTAAAGCTCTTATTAGTCTCTGCTGGAGTCCGAGGGGCCATCCTGGATTATGTTGTCATCGCGGGAAATTGGGCATGCGCAGAACAACCGGAATTAAATGAAAGGGAAATTAAGTATCTACAAGAAAGAGGAATTATTAAAATCGGAATAAACCAGCCACCTAATTTGGATTTAAGTCATTAAACCATTGTGCTACTAACAAAACTTCCAGTTAGCTTCAAAACAAGAGCCCTATTTAGAAAAGGGTTAAAAAAAACTAATGGAAGACAAGTAGAGATGCTTTTGTTTTGAAAAGGGGATGTTTGATATTTTTTTTAGCTTGAAGCCGGTCCCAGGACGATTTTATGTTCCACTTCCAATGCATCATGGGGCGGTTTAGTATGACTAGTGTGCCCATCGTGCACACTTGGGAAATGTTCTAATATAATATATATTTGGGTATTTCTTCTTACTATCTAATGTGAACACAGTACACACTAATTTTGACGTCAGACTTAATAGGTTGAAATTTCGGTTCGCAAGATTGTTTTTGCGATTGCGTTTGTTGACGAGTGGCCATGTGTCTTTAACTCCAAAAATGTTTTACGCATTGCATTATGGGATTAGGAGAGTGCAAAGACAACTCTGAAGCAGGACCACTTCTTCAAGAAGTGTTTTTTTACTTAATTCTTAACGTGATTTCTTGTTTGTTTGCCAGTCAAGTAAGACAGTGATTCTGTTGATGTAATTTTTGTTCTGGTTTGTTTATGGTGTTCCCTGTGATATGACATCACTCTACAAGACTTTTTTTTTCATGAAAAACCACAATATGAACATCCAACATGGTCTTGGCACAGCTTTTAATCTGTAAAAACCCCATAAATGTCACTGTGACAGTGTTTCTGGGGTCACTCAAGCATCGGTAGTGGATGAAAACAACTTTTGGATGAAATACAGGTAGAGTTTACACGATTTTAACAAACTGCAGCTTTGAGTGTAATGTTTATTGTTGAATTTTCTTTATACTTTCAATGCTTTTATCACATTTCAGTGGCCTAAAGTGGCTTTTCTTCATGTTCTATTGTGTCTATGTCTGTGTAGCTCTGCAGTCGCCTAGGTCATGTTAATTATTGTAGCTTTGTTAAGGCAAAGTCCAGGAGTCTTATCTAAGCATTTAAAGTAAACTTTAACAACTTCCTCTAAAATGACTGTGATGTTTGTTGATTCACGCTCCTGCCCAGTGTCTACTACAGTGTAGTCTTAAAAAAAAAAAAAAAACAGACTTTAAAATTTAAAGACAAACAATTTTTGCAATGCTTTAAATCTCCATTTTAGCACAGATGTTCACACCGTTGCGCACAAACAAACCTACTTTGAATATTTGCTTCATATTTGCTAGATCAGACATGGGCAAGACATGTGGCCCTCGCTCTTACTTTGAAAGGCCCCTGAAGTAAATGAGTTAAAACACATACATAACTACAGAAATATACACGACAACATAATTACACAAAATGACTCAAAAAACACACAATGGCAAAAAAAGACAAAAAGAACAATTACAAAACGACAACAAAAACACAGAAGACTAACACCAATAAATGTCTCCAAAATCACAACATGACAACACAAATACACAAATTGGCTGATAACACAGAAAAACAACAAAGACAAACAAAATGAGAAGAAAATGCGCTAAATTACTTCAAAAACACATTAAACAGCAGTAAAAACACAAGACAACAACAAAAAGCGCAAAATGAGAAAAAAAGTGACACCAAACGACAGCAAAAAAACTAAACTAAACAATAAATGACTCCAAAAACAGGCAAACTCATTGTTCTTCCCTGTATTAATGATCAGATTGGTCATTATTCTAAATGCTGATGTGAATGTTGATAATTTGGCCCTCAGATCAGAAAATCACTTTTTTGTGGCCCCACTGTGAGTTGCTGTACTCTTGTATAATCAAATTGATTGTGATGTGCATGAAGTCCATCAAAATATGTCAGAGAAACAATGACGTTTACTACTCAGAATGGGACTAATAACTCTTTATACCATGGGAATGTTTTACTGGTTAACTCTCACACCTGGGTAGACAGACAACACTCAGCATGTTAAAAAGATGCCATGTTAGTGACGTTGTCTACATATTGCTTGTGCTTTGTTGCCTTTTGCCGGCAGTCACGGCGGGATTAAAGGAATCTTGTGTCAGTTTTCTGTGGGACATCCTACATTGGAATAGCAGGCTGACAGGACCCAGGCTGAGCTTTAGAAGTGTACGTCCATTTTTAGACTGTTTATGCTGATGTTGTGTGACACACACACACACACACACACTGCCCTACTCAGCACTGACCTTGTCACTGCACAGCAGCTTTGCTGAGGTCAGGGGAAACCAATTTACTCTCTTCACGAGCTCTCACTGTTTGATTGGACTGGTTCCACTGATATCTCCTTTGCCTGGGTTGTTGCCATGAATGTTTCTTGTGTGCATATGGGTTTTGTTTCATTTTGTGTGTGCAAGCTTCTCCCATAGGCGAATGTCAATGTAATCCTGCACTTTAGCACGCAGCCTCCCCTGGGACTTTGTTTTTCTCCAAGTTCAATATATTATTTGAGTTGAGACAGATTGCAGCTATTTCTGTTTGTTGTTCTTGTTTTTTTTCCTTTTTGTTTACTGTCAGTTTTCGGACGCATCAAATCTAGTTTTGAGAATACATCCCACATGTTTATCTTCATGTTTCTCCTCCCTTTCATTCCGTTCTGCACAACAGACCCAAGCTCCACTACTTTATCTTTTGCTCCTGTGTTCTTGATGTGATGCCGACACTTGCTTTTTCTTTGTTTTTTTAATGTTTGCTTTGTTTTCTTTCGCTACTCTTACATTTCCCCTCTGCCAGCAGTAATCCTAATTTGCCTGCAGTGTGCACTGTGCATTTGTCGCAGAGCCTTGCCCAATGCCATTAACTACAGTGATGCTTAGTACTGCAGCAGTAAAAAGGATCTGTAGACGGTTATCTCCAGAACTGGCTCACTTAACGAACTCACACATACTGACTGAGAATATAAACTCTTGTTAAAGCAGAATTTATTGCATTGTTTATATTGTTTTATATGAGCTATCAGTCCCTGTATTGTTTCAGCACAAAGGGAACACTGAGATTGGGTTAATGTACTATCACATCAGATTATCGATTTGAAACATGAAACCCATAAGCAAATGTAAGTAGACATTATCCTCCAGATCCTGTTGACTGGTTTCCTCAAAGTGTAACTAAACCACAAAACGTGCATCGAGGCTGGATATTAAAAAAAAATAAAATTAAAAATGGATTATGGGCGGGGCTACTGGAGCAGTTAAGACACCGCCAGTCTATACTATATGTTCTCCAAAGAACAATCTATGCCAGTGGTTGTCAAACTTATTGGGGTATTTCCCACTTTGAACAAAGGTCAACTTTCATGCCCCCCCCCAAATAATCCTGACAAATAACACCTATTCAAATGTGATATAATAAAATATTAACAATACAGAAAATAACCAAAAATAGTTTGTAATCTGTAACATAATGCTTCAGAAAACAAAAAAGGAAATTCAGTGCACGTAAAACTCAAAAACAAAATCAAAATAATCACCTGCATGAAAATCAAATGTAAAAGTGCAGCAGTCATAAATACAGGAACTAAATAAAGTTATATATATATATATATATATATATATATATATAGTTTCCAATCTGTGCCAAAAAGCTTAAGAAAACAAAAAAGCAAACTAAGAAGCCATTAAAACATCACAAACCACCAGCCAATAGAATAACTTGACTGTAATAGCTAGGTTTCAATCCATAGAGGGCAGTCACTCTTACATTTTTATCACAAAATACAATTAATTGAAATACTTGGACTAAAATGTCAAGATTTGGACTAAAATTACTCATTAACAAACACTACTTTATATCCAATCCTTTTGTTTTCAGGTTTTGGTTTTAGTTACTCCTTAAGCTCTTGATATTTAAACTGAAATAATACAGAATACTTTCAAATAAACACCAAACACAGGACACTTACTGGGCTGTGGCAACCCATCACACACTGCGTGCTTTCACATAAATGCTTCATTAGATTGTTAAATGTTACATAATTTCTTGTGTTGTTTGTGCTTTAGCATGAATGCTTCTTTAAAGGCCTGTAATCCCCAGGCCTTTAGATCTCACACGCAAACTAGATCTGATCCTATTAGGATTATCACACACATTTGCCCATGGTCAGCATAGGTAAAAGTAACAAGTCATTTAGATTATTATACATTACACACACTATATAATACAAAATCATGTTCCTAGTTCCTTTTTAAGCTATTTTTGTGACAAATTCACCACACACTAACAGTGCTATTGCTCAATAAAAAAAGAAAAAATATATTTTCTTATAATTTATTGAAACAGGTTATGCTGTAGAGGCCATTTTATCAAACTTCTGACAATAGCAGACAACAATGAGCTACATCTTACAAAGGAGACTACTTACTATTGAAGTAATCAAATAAAAGTTGTAGTTTAACTAAATTAAATTCCACTTATTGTTTTGAATGTGTAGGTTAAGCCTTAATGTTTGAGACCCATTTAGGGGTTTAGGAGAGCCCGCTGTTCCACAAATAAAAAACATATGCAATGATTTAGAGGGTACTTATGATATGAAGAGGGGGTACACATGGATTGACCAAAATGCAAAAGGGATACATGGGACAAAAAAGATTGGGAACCACTGCTTTACATGATTAAAAGTGGAACAAAATACATTAAAGAGTTTAAAACAATAAACAGTTTGAAATTAACAATAAAAAGATTTAAAAAAAAGTCATGATAAGCAGTATGATGGTGATGGTGGATGCTGATTTTCCATTTCAGAAGAGGGTTGTAGAATGGATATGACATTAACATGAACAGACTTAGATAAACTATGCATGCTCTCTGTTAACTCCTTCCTGAGTTCTATGGTTTAATTTTCATCTAAATCTTCAGAAAAGAAAAACTGTTAAAAGGGAGTTTTTTCTTCCCACTGTAGCTTATGCTGTGGATTTGTTGTTTTTTTCTTCCTTTTTATAACGTGATAGCGCTTTGAGATGACTTTCGTTATAATTAATGCTATATGAATAAAGTTGAATTGAATTAAAATGAATCTTTCTCCATCATCCCTCACTGCCCTACTGCCCCCCCTCCCCCCACCCATTCTATCCCTTCCTCTTTTCATCCCCCTCCCTCCTGTCCAGTGGCAGCTCTGTGATGCAGTGATTCATAGCTGCAGCAGGCGCTGTCTGATGGTCACGTGACCAAAGTCTGCCTGACAACACGGGGAACAACACAGCCTGGGATGCGTGCGTGTGTGTGCGCGCGCATGGGCGTGTGTGTGTGCACATCAGCACATGCTCTCATCCTGTCATCTTTCACATTCACACATTAAAAAAAAAACATCACTGATGTGTTTTAGATGCCATCACCCATCACTTTGTATGTGGTTTGCATCATTTTGCTAATTTTAGCCAACATTACCCGAATGTAGTTTACAGGCATACATTATTATTAATAATTCGCTACTGCGTCATCATATTTTACTCCGTCACCCATTGATTGTTGTTCTTAGGTTGCATTTAGATGCACAAATAAAGCAAGTGTTATTCTAATGTGCAGGGATGTGCTTGTGTGTGTAAGACCAAGTTTATTTTTAATATTTAATGAAAGATTACAAGAATTACATCATTGCAGAAGTAGAGTGTACATATTGGGGTGTGGGTGTTTGCTTATTTAATCATATCACTTCTCAATAAATATAGTAAATATAGCAAAAATTTAAAAACAAACATAAATGATAAAAGCAATATTATTATTATTATTATTATTATTATTAATAATAATAATAATAGAAAGTAAAAGTTTATATTTTAGAATAATAAATAGCACCATATTAAAGTTATCATGTGACAGTCAAACATTCAAGTCTGCACATTGCATAAAAAATAAATAAAATCTCTGTACCTTTATTTTGACACTGGCATGTTATTGCTTAATAACATGCCCTCTGCAGGTTTTAACATACATGTCATAAGTAGTACATGGGATTATGTTGTGCCGTTCTCAACTGTTCAAAGCTCCTGTTCATAACCTTTAACAAAAAGGTTTACAAATCCAACATAATGGATCACCTGGTAAAAACTAAATATTTAGCATTCTTCATTAAGAAAAAAACAGAAATGCAGTAATTTATAACAAACAAATGTGTTATTTAAACTGACTAACATCAAACATTTGTCAAACAAACAGTAACATGTTTCTGCTGTGAATTTATTTGTCCTACCCTGACCACAAGTTTCTTTGTTCTTCCAGTGAAGAACAAAGTCTTTCAAGAGATAATCACTTAATGCTAAAAATTCACATTTTAAACTTCTATTAATATCTAGCTATCTTCTAATCCAGTGTTTCTCAAACTTTTTTGGCTCAAGTACCCCTTTATTGTATTTGGCAATTGAAAACTGCCAAATACATTTGTAATCGTAGGAGTTCTTATTTTTTTTCCACAACTCCTTTGTCCAAGTGTCAAAAAAACTAAATGTACTGTATCTCTATGAATATTTATCATACAATTTTGATGCTTACATTTATGAAAAGCTCATCTCAAGTGGAGTATTTTATTAAAATAGACCGAAAGCTGTACAACCTACCAGTAAAACGATGGGTAGGGGTCAAAGTTCATGACATCACCAAAAAAAAAAAAAAAAAAACGTTTTTGCCTACAACTTGGCCACAAATTGAGAGACAGTGCTCAGACTTGTACCATTGAACAACATTTCCTTTCTCAAGGTCATATTTATGGTCAAGGTCAGTCTTCTGTTTTTGCTGCATTATATAACTTGTCAACAATTTTTCAATTGCCAAATACGTATTTGCTTTGCAAATACAGGTCTTGCCTAGTTTTGTTTCTGAATCCAATAACCCCCGTTGTCCGACTACAACATTTTTCTTAGAAAACTATTTAAAAACAAGAATATATGATGGAATGATTGAGTAATAACACACATTTTAAAAAGTCTCATTATAAATAAGTGGAAAGAAACAGTATTTAGTGCATCCTGAATAGAATGATTTTTATAGTTTATGGTCATTTCCCTCCTGATGTTGAAAAAAGACTGATACCTGTAATTGCAGTTCATGTTCTAATCAATATTATTTATATCATAATTCTGTGTCATTTTGTGTGTTTTGTTTGTTTTTGTTGTAGTTTTTGTGTGATTTGGGTATTTAAATCATTCTTTCTCAGTGTGTGTCATTTGGTTGTTTCTTATGTCGTCTCTGTTATTTTTGTGTATTTTTCTCTTATTTAGTGTCTCTTTTGTTGTTTTGTGTGTTGCTGGTAATAGTAGGTTTTTTTCTTACTGCACATGTACCCCCATTTCAGAAACATTGTTTTAATCAATACCAACATTACCTGGATTCATTGTTAACAAAGACGACACAAGATCCAATATTTACACAGAAAGACCTGAGCCAAAGGGATTTGAACCCAAACCATTATTTTTCTGATTGTGCAATGCTATGCAATTAATCACTAAGATCCAATTTCCCTGTAATCTAAAATTGAGTAAAATTAAAAAGCCAACTCAAAGTTCCTGATGGGTGATTGAAAGTGTTATATTGAAGTGTCGGGAGCACATTTCCTTTAGATTCTGCTAGATTAAATATCTGTTTGTTTGATCTTTTTCACATTTGCTTTTACAGCTTTCAATAAATAAACCTCCTGCTCTTGTTTGTTGTTTCTTTTCCTGTTCAGATGGAGCTGGGCCGGAAACAGGAAGTAGTGGTTTATGACCAGAGTTCCAAAGAGGCAGGACAACTGTCCAAAGATGGCTTTGTCCACATCCTGATGGGAAAGCTGGAGGGCACCTTCCACAAAGTCTCCCTGCTCACTGGTGCGTCTCTCTGTGTGCGTGTGTGCGTGTGTGCGTGTGTGCGTGTGTGCGTGTGTGCGCGCGCCTGCACAGTGATGAATGGATGGACCTTTTGTCGTCCAATAAGCAGGTGCATTGTTGTCGTTCCACTGTTTAAGCAGCAGGTGTCACTGCCGAGCTCCAGTTCCCTCAGTCACATATCGCTGCTTGTTCCTCATTTCTTAATAGCACCTCAGTATTTTGGCTTGTTGGTGTCAGGTTCACGTGCACGTGTGAAGGCAGGATGGAGAGGAGGAGGTACAAATGCACCTTCCAAGGAAAAGTCATACTTAGGCATTCCTGGAGTCATTTTCAAACCACAATAATGCAACAACTTAAGTTCAAATATCCCAGCTTTATTTACTGTATTTCATGTTTTGTAATAGCTTACAATAACAATGCAAAGACTTATAATTAATAGCCTTGTTTAGTTAATAATATATCAGCCAGGGTTGGGATCAATTATAATTGTAATGTTGCTGTTGTAATCATAATTGAATTGTGATTGAGTTCAGATAATTGACATTCTAATTGTTATTGACATTAACATTCCATAATAACAATCAGGGTTGGGGTCAATTACATTTTCCAATTACAATTGCACCAATTATCCATGTTCAATCACAACTCAATTATGATTACGATTACGAGCATTTTTCCACTTAAAATTAAAATCAAAATTATTATTTTCCCCTGAAAGTCAATTACAATTATGTTCTCAATTACCAAACTTCAATTACAATTAAACACAATTACGGAGTCTGAAATAAATAATCCCAAAAACTTAACCTTCCTCTTGTGTTAGCTTTCTGTTAACATCTCTTATAATAATTACGTCTTAAATCATCTGTAAAATACACTAAAAAATATGATCTATCATCTAATGTGTTGCTCATTTCTTGGTTTCCTTGTTAGGATTCATAATCATTGAAAATATAGGTATTCATATTTTTGGAGTGTGCGTCTTATTCTTGTTTCTGTTAGTAAACCCTAGATGTATTTTGTTTTTTTTAAAAAATGGTAAAATGATCCTGAAGAGAAGTGAGAGGTAGTGGAAAAACTTGATATGGAACATATTTTAAATAATCTAACACTATATACACTACTATTCGGTTTGCATTCAATTAAATGTAAATGACAGTTTTTAGACAATTTCCTTGCCAATAACAATTACAAAGTCAATTATCTGAACTCGGTTGCAATTCAATCACAATTACACACAGCAACATAATTTTCCAATTATAATTACGCCATCATTGTAATTAATTATCAATTACGCAATATTATTTTTATTCATTTTTTTATTATGAGATTACAATTGTAATTGACTCCAAACCTGAAAAAAACATATATAAATTTAAATTTAATTCAATGCAGAAGTTGGGATCCACGTAACAGTTCTAGGGCTTACACATTAGTAGTTCACAATTATTAAAATATGTTTCATATCAAGTTTTCCTGTTTGTTCTCTTGAGGATCATTCATTCACATCATATCATTTAAAAATTGAGGGGTATACTGAGTCTGACCCAAAAAAAGGCTCAGACGCCCACAGCAAAAATATCAAAACCAAGATCCTAGATAAGGAAGCCTAACAAGGTAACCAAGAGATAAGAAACAAACGATAGATAACGTCTTTTTTTGTGTATTTTACAGCTGATGGGTCAAAACTGAAACCTTATCATAAGAGATGCTATTAGAAAGCTAACAAAAGAGGAAGGTTAAGTTTTATGGGACAGTAGGGTAGGCTCAGTAATTGTTATTAATTGTAAATGAATATTAGTAATTGAGAACATATTTGTAATTAAGTTTCAGGGGAAAAAAATAATACATGTAATTTTAATTGTAATTGGAGAGAATACCGGTCAACGTAATCATAACTGAGTTGTAATTGAACATGGATAATTGAAGGCGTAATTGTAATTTATAAATGTAATTGACCCCAGCTCTGATTTCTCAGCTATGGTGGCTGCAGGGTTTTAAAGGAAACTGCAGAGGCTTAAGAATCTAAGTGAAGAAAGTAGAGTGTAATCTGCAGCGTGCTGCACAGGCAAATCTATTCCTTTTTTCCTGCATACCCCCCCCCCCATTCTCCTCCTCCTCCTCACAGTTCCACACATCCGCTGGAGGATTAGCACTTTTTCATGAGTCATTCATGGATGCTGAGGATTGCCTGAAAGCAACCCAGGCTCCATCACTATTCCCTGTCATGCAGATGTAACGTACACATCTTCAAACAAACCACACAGGCGCACACGCTTGCACGCCCTCTGTCATTTTGGGATTAACTGATGAACCATCACTAGGATAATAACTAAGAACCCCCGTCAGCATCCGTCTCCTCTCCATCAGTCTCACTCCTGCACTCTGTCTTCAGAATCCACAAAAAGGAGAAATTCTTCCATTTCCGTCCTGGCTTTTCTGCTGTTTCCACGACAACAGTGGCAGAGAATGCTCTGGCTCGATAAGGCTCAGCCAATGGCGATGCGTGTTGTTTGTGTTGCATTATTATCGGGGTCATTGGAACTGTAGCAGCCATAGGGGAAAAAATACATGACGTTTGTGCATTGTTGTGATTGGCCAGAGAGAGGGTGTTGTACATGTATGTTCATGTTGACATGCATGTACGGTATTTAAATGAGTGACATCATCTGAGGGACTTTTGCAAGAACTGCTCGAATGATTCAGAAATAATTTTTTTAAATGAATGTATTATTTGATTTTTTTATTTTTTTATTTTGAACATGAACACAAACAGCGGTGTATTTACTCCAATGAGAAATTAGTAAAGATAACAATAATAACAATGATTAAGAAATTAAAAAAATACAAATTAAACAAAACAAAGAGAGTATAAATGGTTACACAATCCTGCTAGTGAAGCCTGTACATGTTTGAAAAGAAGTATAAACTTATTTTGTTTTACCCCTTGTAATATCTAGTGCTATATTTTATTTCTATACTTTAATCTTCTTATAATATACATTTATGTATTCCACTATACGTTCATCTGTCCATACACACACACACATACATAAGTATATACCGTACACACCTGTTTATAATTTTTTCTCTTTAACACACGATTTGACAAGATACATTTTATGTATTTGTTTAAATTACTTTACATTCAGACATTTTCTTATTTTCACACTCAAACTGTTCCACAACCTGGTACTGCTCACTGACACACAAAATATATTTTTTTTGTTCGTCTGTGATTAATACAATAGAAGAAACATTGTACACATTCTTGCTTAAACTTAGTGGAGCCTCATGTGTTTCAGTTGATACAAAGTGACATTTATGGAGGCCAAGGACTCAGTCAAGTGTTGCTTTTTTTTGTCTTTAAGCTACTGCAGGTATGCATGCACGTGTTCATGATGACATTTAGAATGTATTTATTGTCAAAAAGCACAAGTCAGTCATTTTATGGTTGCACTTGTCACATAACTTTGTCTACTTGCGTCTTTTTAAACGATGGTTTAATGCTTGTAATAAATTAAACTGATTAGGCTTCCTCCCACTGCCATTTTTTAATCCTTAGTTTCAAGTTGAAACCTGTAAGCTTCTTTCTCCCTCCCCCTCTCTACTACACCCTTGATTTACGATGCTAATATTTGCCGCAATGACTTCATGTATGACTGACGACTTATTTTCAGCCTCACGTGCAGACCACACATACCTTTACTGCAAATCAGGTGAGGGCTGAAGGGTGGCGGGGAGGAGGATCAGACGGGGACTGAAAGGGCTCCATAAATGGGATGAAATGAGTAATTAGAGGAATATATCCTGAGTTTGCTTTTACAGCTTTTTATGGTGCAGTTTTTATAGTCGTGTTTAAATAGTGGACTTGTTTAGCTGCACATTCCTAAAGTGCACCTAATCAGAGTCATTACCCGGCACTGTATTGCACTATGTTTTAGTTTCTTTTGTTGTATGATGCTGGCCCCGAGAAATACATTTGGTTTTTTATGGAATCATAAAATATGACAATAAAAAACCTTGAGTAGCTATGAAGAAACGAAGGTCCGCACCACTGCATAGTTTGCTCCCAAATTCAGTTGTTAATAAAACACCAAAAGACGTGACGTTTCGGGCTGACCGCCCTTCATCAGACATGGGTAGTAACTTTCCGGCACACCTGTTTTTATAGTGTACACGATTGGGCAGGGTGGTCACATGATACATTTCAGTGTAGGCGAGTGGTCATTTGTCTTGCATATAATTACAATTGTCATGTGTGCTAACTATATACACTATATAAATATATACAAAAATATATACACTACTATTTACAAATATATATCTATAGAAAAATAGACTATGTATATTTAAATACTTTTTGTACCAATTTATAAATATAAACATTCTTAAGATATAATTTTATATATATGATCATACAAACATCAGGGTACCCATAATATTGTATGGAAGTATTATACCTTATATATAATACTTCCAACCTTGGACCTTTTTTGATCCAGCACACTGCTTCAAGTAAAGGGAAGTGCGTGTTTTTTTGATTGTGCTGAATAAAAAACCTTGAAACTTGAACTATTTGAGATGAAAAATAACTGCAGTCATGTGATATAAGCATGGGAAAACTGTGAGCCCTACCAATATTGTGGAACTTCATTGACTTTGTGTATTAGGACGAGCTGAGATATCTAAAACTGAATTATTTGTTAATTTACACAATAATTGATGTTTTCTCTGGGTGAAATTGGATGCTTTAAACTTCTAAAATTGGGCCCTGTGCCTTAAATGTGACCCATGTGATTCAATAGATTAATAAAATTAACTTTGTCAATGCACAAGACCAAATTACAGTATTTCTAGCATTGTGCGTCCAAACAGGCTCAAAGTTTTTTATTAATTAAACAATAACCAGATAGTGAGTGACTGCTGCACTGTTGGATTTTAGATTTGTATAAAGACTGAGTAGTTGGTGACTGTAGTTGTGAGATTGTGTTGGTTGGTGCTGTGGTGTGAACTACGAGTCTCTCCCTGGGGGGGTTGCTCAGTGTTCTCACCAAATCTAATCTTGGACTGATGTTTGTTGCCCTTTTCATAGCTCAGATATAATGTGTTTTTATGCATACTTTGAAGGAATCACTCGTTGAGACCCAGCTGCCTCCCCAGTGGGTCTTAACTTTGTGTGTTTCCCACCAATCTGCAAAGCACCAGCACCAGGACCAGCCAAAGACTAAGTGCTGCCTTGCTAGTGTGCAGCAAGGTGGTGTACGCTGCCAGCTGCATAGCTCTGCCATGCGTCACGGCAAGCTCTAATATAGGCCTGCCAGGGGGAAACGTTTAGCTGTTGGCATCTGGACCTTATGATCTAGTTTTAGGAAAGGAAAATGCAGAGGTGGAATGGAACGAGGGCTAAAATGAGAAAAGTGTGATTTGGGAAACGGGAACTGTGTCAGATGTGCTCGTGAATTAAAACAAGAGGTGGGTGATAATTTCAAAAGATGTAAAAAAAAAAAAAAAAAAAAAAGATGGGTTTAATTATAGCACACGTAACTGCAACCTGACCAATAGAATGTAGGACTTGAAACGACAACAAAAATAATGCATTAGAAGAGCTTAGCAATAGAGGCGGGTCATGAAAGAGGAAATAAGTGTGGGCAAAAGTCTACTGCAGCAATCTAGTCTGTAAAACTGCTTCTAATCTTTCCCAGAACCATCTGTCAATGTTTTACGCTGGATTACAGAGACGTCACACGACTGCGTCGGTGAGATAAAGGGAGAGTCAGAAGAAAATGAGACCTAGTTGAAGTGCGAAGGCTTGTGTTGAGATTACGACCCCCAGTCAATGCGGCCTAGAGGGCAGCACGTGTCCAGAGTTCTGCACAGTCAGCAGAAGCTAAACCTGCACAAAAATGAATCGGTTACCCTTTTAAAGCATTCTATCAAGCGTGACCATATAACTAATTTTTATATTTTTAAGTGGACTAAGTTAATATCAAAGGCTTGATATACAGTAATCTTAATACTTCTCAACATTGAGTGGGCATCTAGGGTTTACTTAATCATTAATCAATTGGGACATCAGTAAATAGTTTACACCATATTGTTGGTATGTGTTGCCATTATTGTGCTCCTTACTGTGACCTGCTGACACTGAATACTGGATGAATTCACCCTGCCTACAACTGTTGTCCCTATGAAGTTAGAAAAAACACCATATCTGGACCAACAAAGATCGTTACACACAACTCACCTGAATCTTAAGTGTAAGGACACTCCCAGGTTTTTGCTGACCTGTCTCTATAAAAATGCCTTGATTATGAGCGTTGCTCCTAGAGTAGTTAAGACACGCCCAGTTACAGCAGCCCCACCCCCACAGCGCTGCACAGTTCCACATGGAGCTCTCAATCAATGCTCACTAAGGGCTGTGAGAGGAGGAAACCAGTCCCCCCTCCCATCATTTAAACGAGGGTCGGGGCCAACAGTGGCACTTAGTGACATCACCGTTCCAAAAAGACGTCATTGATCTAATCTCATAATCTCTGCCAATAGCAAAATTGAATTGCAATAGTCGACCTGTAGAGGGCATTCACTTACATTTTACAACTAAAAACGCTAAATTGAAATACTTAAATGTGAAGAGTGGGACTAGGATCAATAAACTACATCACTTCATACCTAGTCCTATATGTATTCTGCAGAAAAAAGTGGTTTTAGGGTGTACTTTTTACACTTTAAAACCTAATCCATAAAATGACAGTTTAAGCTTGTTATATTCAACCCACTTCTATGACATGTCAAATCTTTACAGAAGCACCAATCTTGCTCAATATCTAAGTTTTTTTATTGGCTTGTATTTGCATAATAACCTCAGTGCGTAGCATAGTAATTTAGGCCTATTAGCATATCGTTACACTCCTGATCTAAAAGTGCACCTGTTTCACCAGTTCATGTATTGTTACACTGAAGTGACAAAATGTATCCCACAGTGAAGTTTCTATCTTAAAATTGAGTTTTTTTTCAGATCATAGTTAATAAATCTATATATATAGTGATTCCCATATTTTGTACTAGTTTTGCTGTTCCAGGTTAACAGATTGACCTCGACACTGTCAATCTACCAGCTCAGTGCAAAAATCCACAAGATGAGACATGGTGGTGACACACTGATGAAAGGCATTAGGAGATGAAAGGTGCCTCCCTCCTATTTTTTTTCTCCCAGGCTCTCTCTTTCTCTCACATGCTACACGCACACACACACACACACACACAGCAGCTGCCGTGTGCCCCGCAGCCCAGATGAGATCAGGTTTGGGTGTGACTGTACAGGCGAAAGGTACAAAGGTCAACTCAGCAATGTGTCATTCTGCTGTGCTGTTATAGAACGGGAGGGGTGGGGGTGCATGAGCGTGCACGAGAGCCTATACATGTATTGACAGGTACATTTAAGATAATGGTTTTAGACCTGAGGTTGCAGTTAGAATTCAGTGTGCACGGTAGAATCCGTCGTAAAGTGTGTGAAGGCTTTAGAGAGAAGCTGAAGAGAGAGGTGAGGTAATCACGGGACGCCGAGCATTACAATGCAGCCGTTCACTGAGACATTCCAGTGAGCTACATAAGGAGGTCTCTGTGTGTAGGTGTGTGTGTGTGTGCGTGTGCGTGCATGATTGAATATGTGCACATGAAGTTGTGCATGCACGCGGATGAGGCCATTTTTGAGGGTGCGTGTGTGAAAAAGAACGAGACAAAATAGAGAGAAGTGAGCTATTGAGGAGATGATGTAATTCTCCCCATTTTGTGTGTTTGTGCTCACATTTCATCCTGTACCTGCAGAGAGCAGAACGTTCATTAAGTTTCTACAAGTACAAATAAGTACAAATGTGTTTGTTCATTCATTTCATTTTTGAATGCTGTAAACTTGTGCATTAATATGACTAAAATACATACAATTAAAGTAGGCCTGGGACGATACCCTTTTGTCCTGATTCAATTTTAATCCCGATTCTTTATTGCCAATTTGATCTAAATCGCAGTTTTGATTTTACAAGTATTGTGATTCTACAGTGTCGATATCACCATTTTTTTGTGTGAAGATCAGCCTCATTTTTCTGTCTGAGCCACAGTAAAAATATTTTTCATTATTATTTTTCCCCTCATACTAATGACAGAATAATGTATGTTTGTGTGGAAAGCCTGATTTTATTAACTTCTTACATTCAGAAATGATGAGCGCACATTAGTCGTCATCATCTGTCATCAATGTTATACTTGTTATTTACTCTGTAGTGGATCAAACTATGGCTTTACGTTGAACAGTGTTAAAATACTAAGAATAAGAGCTTAATTTCACAAGCTGCAGCTGATGTGCACACCGTGGCATACAGCTGATTTGCTCCGTGACACAGCAGCCACCATCTTTCCAAGAAAAGGAGTGGATAGCAAGGATAAAATATAATTAAATATAACACATTTTGTCCCATCTAAAATTGGTAAATTTGAACTTATTAGAAATGCTGATGGTCAATCTTTTGGCATGGAGGAGGTGTGCGTGTAGCGGGGCTATGATGGATAGGGTTGGGTCTGCCTCATCTGACATACAGTAACTTACGTAGTCATCTTGACTGGCTTCATTACCGTTTATCCAATATACCATCCATGGTCCGTTGGTCTGCTGCAGGGTGTCTTATCTTGCTTGCTCTAGCTTTATGTCCAGATGGTGACGAACAAGATGAGCATGTTACACAATACGCTACTTGTCTGGAGCAGAGCTTAATGCAGCTTTGGTCATGTCTAAATCCGTTCGCCATAGAATCGATCAAAAGTGTGTCCATACTTTTGATTTAAATCTTACAGGTACAGGTTTAATCATGTTTGTTGGTTTGTTTGCTAAAGGGAAATCTCAGCTGCTGCAACTCTTCTTCCAAGTCTTCCTGGTGTTTTCACTCACTTGTTGGTGAATTACTGCCACCCAGTGGTCGCCCACAAAAATGTGAAAAAAAAAAAAAATTGATACTGGGAAGCAGAATCATTTATTAAAATCGGCACCCAAAAAATTGCGCTAAATCGTAAAATCACGTTAATTTAAAGCTGCCCGAGGAAACAGATCAAGAAATAGTATAGGCCTGGTAGATCAATAAATATTTGTTCTAAAAAGTGGGATAATTTATTCACAAAGGTGGAAATTGCGTGTCGAAAACTTATTGTTGGTTCCATCCTAAACAATCAGTTTGTTAAATGGCCATGTTACTTTAATTTTAGAAAAGTTTTGCACATTGCATTGTGGGATTTGGGGTCCCGCAGAAAAACGTAAACATGCCACCAGAGCAGATAAGTTTTGTTAAGAAGTGTTTCTTGTGTTTCTTCACCAGACAAGGAATACAGTGATTACTTTTATGACAATATTTTTCCTGGTTTTCATGCTGTTCCCCATGATATGAAGTCACTCTGATTTCGGCCATATTTGGGTGTTTCCGTAGAAAGTCATATTATTAACATCTGCATTGTTTTGGCACAACTTTCAATCCGTATAAACACGAGAATGAGATGCGCAATTCAGATCCGATTCATATAAAACATTGTCGGGTATTTGAAGAACCAACCTGACATAACTGAGTCAAATTTCATAAACATCCGTCTATTACAAACCAAGATATCAAATTTAGAAATGTTGCCAATAATGCAAAAGAGGGATTTTTTTGAATGTTTGAAACTGATCCAGAATCAGTATATTGACTCGGATCCCCTCCAAAGTTTAATGGAATCTTCCATGGCTTAAGGTCTATTTTTGGTTCAAATTTGGTCACACATTTGATGTAATCCTGCAAACAAAAACAAAAAAATCAATTAAAAAATGCAGATGGAAATATTACCTCCTTAGAATATAGACCACAACCGTTGTGTTGGCCTGATTGATGAAGCTGTTTAAACAGTGCTTGTGTGATGTTTTTCTGCCTCCAAGTGTGTCTGTAACCACAGTGTAGGTCAAAGGTTGCAAACTTTCTGTTGAACTTCTCCACTTCTTGCAATTTCCCTCACTTCTTCATCTTGTCCATCACTGGCTTTCTCATTTGTTTCTTAACCTCCATCCTGCCCCTTTCCCCTCGGCCTCCTCCTCCATCTGACCCCTCTCCATTACGCCATGGGGAGCTCCTGCAGATCAATGATTTCATTGAGAAGGAGCCAGTGCTGCCATTAGGAGGTGATCTCACCATCTCTGGGGAGCACTGACACAGCATTCTCAATGACCTCGCCTCCTTTGCCATCCCTCCATCACTCGCCTTAAACCTTCACCATGTCTCTTGGTCTCTCTACCCATTCCCCCTCCCTCCCTCCCTCCCTCTCTTCCTCCCTTCCTTCTCTCCTCTGTTTCATGCTGCTGAGAACAGAGCTCTATTTTTAGGTCCAGACTTCTGCGGTCATCACATCTGGCGCCAGTGGCCTCGATGCTCTCACCCTGGCCTGTAGATACACAAACACACACAAGGACACACATGAACCTCGCCCCAACCAGTACCAAGAGACTACAAAGGTCAGAGGATATGAGCTACAAAATATCTGACATCACCTCTGGGCTTGGTGAAGTGTTGCAGACTTTAAGTTTAAGCTGCAGGTGACATCATGCTCTCTTTTTTGCAACTATGCAATCAGCGCCTGTTTTAGACTTTCACCTTGTTGTAATTTAGTGCAAATCCTTGCTCGCACATATAAACACGCGCCCACAACGCACACTCTGCTACACACACGTAATGGCCTATTGAAGATTTGTACTGTATTTAGTTTTATGTAACACATTGCTCTGCTATTTGCCTTAAAACCGGTGAATAAAAACAAACCAATAGCTGTGCGTGTGTGTGCGTGCTTGCATCTGTATTCGTGTGTGTGTTCATGTGAGCCTTTCCCAAATGCTTCCACAATGACGTGATCTTGCAGCTCTTCTCACATTCTGCTCTTCTTCACTTTCCCCTCCATCACTCAGGATCCATGCTGTCTCAATGTGCCTCACACATGCAAACACACACTGACCAAAAACAATTACACATACTTCAACACTCTATTAGTAGATTGGAAAAAAAAAAAAATATTCTCAGAAAGAAGGGATATGCATGATAAAGATTACTGTTTAAGATGTTGGTGACAGCTTAGGTATGCTAATGGCATGTTGCAGCTATTAGCACACTGGAATGAAAAGCAGATAATTTGATGTTCTGATAGTAGGAGACAAACTGTATATAAAACTATAACTTACATGGATCATTGAAACCTGATTTTATGAACCAAACGATAGAACTCAGAGGGCGCAAACCTCCACTATAGCACCAAATCTCCTCTTTACCAGATATTGGCAGTTATCTGGATCAGTGATCCTGATCATGGTACCATCGTTCAGTTTAAACGTTTGAATTTTTTTTTAATTTTTTAATCCTCATTAATAACTATACAGTAGGTCCAAATGTATGGGCACCCATATTTTTTAGAAAAAAATTGCAATAAAATACGCATTCTGGATCTGATCTAGATAAAACTTGTGGAGTAATTGAGGAACTAACCCATAATAACTGATTCAAATTTCATTAAAATTGGTCGATTACAAACCAAGATATACATTTTTGATATTTGGCCAATGATGCGAGTGAGGGATCTTTATATTTTTTAAACTGATCCAGAATCAGTATAGTGATCTTGATTTTCTCCTCAATTCTATGGAATCTTTCATGGCACAAGGTCTATCTTTGGTTAATATGTTGTCAAAATGTATAGAGTACTTTTGATTTAAACCTGCTAACAAACAAACAAAAAATAAAGGTAAAAATATTGCCTCTTTGGCGCAGGTAAAAATTTATTGCATAGAAATGGAAAAAGTACTTGAATAAATTTGCAATCCGATTTAAAGCTATGGTTTTGTTTTATACAAAACTCTAATAATTTTTAATCAGAATTCCCTAAATACCTCAGCTATATCTGTTTAAACTGGTGTGTGTGCACACTCCTTCCACAGTGCATACTTCTTGGTCCTTGCTGCATCCTTTTGATCAAACTATCCCACTCCTGTCATGCATTCATCTGGGCTGGCGTAAAAATAGATTGTTGAAACTGTTACCAAGGCAATGTCAACACATCAGGTCAACAGGAGCTGCAGTTGAGCAACGTAGTCAACCAGAGTCAGCTCTCCAACATCAGCACCTCATAACTTCAACATTCTTGAGAATATGGGCCAAGAGCTGTGCTGTGTAGCTCGGGTGCTGCGCCATCACTTTACTGCTGCAGAATTCCTGCTGATGACTCTGATGCACATGTGGAATGGAAATTTCAAGGCAGAAGAAAAAGGGAAAGGAGCAGCTAACAATTATGCTATTTTAACCTCCTTACCCAGGCCTGGACTGCATCCAGTGAATTCCATTCATGCTCGGACTGCCCACTGCCGTCATTCCCTGAAACAATGGAATGACTCCTGCTTATCACTGGGCTGCCTTTGATGCACATTATCTTACACATTCCACAATACTCCTCTTATTTAACTTTTTAGTTCCCTTTTAAATAGATTTTTTTCATTCTTTTTAATCTGATGTAGACGTTTTTCCCATTCTGATGAAGTCGTTTATATCTGGGCATGCTAAAGAACAGACGCTATTTAAACTTGCAGTTTGCGGGAAAACACATTTGTTACACAAGGTTGACATTTTGCTGTAATTATTATGACATCACACCTGTTATTAACGTAAGTAAAATGTCATGAAGGCTGTCATTAAGTTTCCTTTGTAATTCTAACCCCTAACCCCACTAGATCCCTACACCTAACCCAAAAAATGTCAACATAGCTCCAAAGGTGTCATAATTTAGCGGACGACACTTAATGACAGCCTTTATGGCACCTTATTGACCATTTCTGTCTTCAAAATGTTCACCTTCAGGCTTCAATCTTGGCTGAAAGAAAACCAAAATTGTACCCATTTATAAATAGCTGTATTATGGGTGGGTAAGTTTTATGGTTTTGACTGTATTTCACTGTAGTGTAAAAAGACCCAACCAAGGACAGAAGTTGTAAGTTAGCATTAGCTACACACTCTATGTGCATCACCTCAGCTGCAAACTTATTTTCTATCCATTCTACCTTTTCTACCGACAGACAGGGGGATTATTTTATTCAGGCATTGTTGTTGGACTGATTAAGAACATTGACTGTAGGTGGTTCTCAATGGTTTACCACTTTTTCTGGTATGTATGCTAGTATTGCACCAGGCTAATTCCAGTAAATGCATGCTGACCCCACAGAACAATTCGAGGAGAACCACAGGATCGTCTGTTCCCCGATTGAGGCGGAAGACATTCTATCCTCACAGCAACAGTCTAATTCTGGACTTTTGGCCAGCCGGAGGCTGCACATTTAGGAATGCACCCTCTGCACAAACACACAAACACAAACAACACTTGGACACACACACATGCATAGATGAAGGCAGGTCAGTATACATAAGCCACTTCCCCTTTTGTTGTGTAACTGTTTCCTTTTTCTCTGATAAAGTGACATCACGACTCCCTGGGGTTAGAAATGGGAAACGCCCAGGAATGTATACAAATGGATGTGTTGTGCATGTTATTGTTTATAAAAAGCAATGCTTTTCTTTCTTTATTTCAACATTCCAAAGGAAACTCTAGAGACTCACTATCAGCTTTAGAATCTTTACCAGGATGATATATGCACTGACAGCGTGCACTCTCACAAACAGCTTGTCCAGTTCCTCTCTCAGCATCGCGTCAGTCTTTCTCCATTGTTCCTCTGTAGCTGACAGTGATGTCACCGCTTTGTTGTCAGTGTGACACACACACACACACACACACACACACAATCTTTGTGACATAAAAGTTGACCTTGAGCATGAAAGCGTTGATAGCCTCCGTCTTGTATTTAAAAGTCTGCGAATGACTTCATGTTTAAAAAAAATTCCATATGCAGACAGGAGGTGTTTTATCTAAACTAAAAAGAGTTTAATCAATCAATCAATCAATCAATCAATCTTTATTTGTATAGCGCCAAATCATAACCAATGGTATCTCAAGGCACTTTACAGTAGAGCAGTCTTAGGGACGGACTCTTCATTTTGTGGATACACACATATGCATATATACGTATATACACATACATATGTATCCCACACCCAACATGAATTCATCATGGCGGCAAGGAAAAGTTTACCGAGAATCATCTGTCTATCATCCTTATGTGCTTATCCTGTACAGGGTTGTATAGGTTGCTGAAGCCTATCCCAGCAGACATAGAGCGTAATGTAGTTTAACCCACCGGATAGGACGCCATTTCCCAAAATCTTGTTCTTAGAAAGTTCTGAAAACGTGTATGAAATTTGTTCTGTTGTTTATGAAGTCATTTCACTTTAGCAGTCAGTCTGAAACCATTGAGGAACTTTAAGACGGTAATTCTTAAATAGGGTCTGTGGAATAAATGAAAAAGTAAACTGTTATTTATGTCTATCATAACTAAAGTGTGGAACTACTTACAACAGTCTAGCAGGTACTCGTTAAGTTCATTTCTACTACAAAGATCGTAAAAATTTAAGTTGAAACGTTCAAAGAATAGATCATTCCTATGGCATTTATGGCAGTAAATTGTGTTTATTTGATGTGAGGATTATAATGGGTCCTTGAAATATTTTCTCTAAGGGGTCCCTGAATCCAAAATGTTTTAGAACCCCTGACCTAGGAAACAGTAATTCATCCAGTTGACATAACAAGCTAAACCAAACTCCTCCTAACAGAAGTCTGTGTTTCATCGCATGTGTTTGTCTACTTTTTACAGTCTTGAAGAACTGTTAGCTTACATCCCCGAAGACTTGTTTGTGTTAAGAAAATTTAAGCGAATATAAAAACACCAGAAATATAACAGACATGTACAGAACAGTCTTCCAGTAAACCAGAGTTCTACTTTGTATTCCAGGACGGATGATGCAGGTTCATCTAATTTGGCAGACAAACAAAAACCAACTATCAAGCTAGGTGCTAATAAGAATTAAGTGTGCTAAAAAATAATATGAAACAGATCAGACCACCCAGTGACAGGCTCAGACACCCTGTGGGTGACAAAGCCACACTCTGCTGCAGCCTCAGGTTGTCTAAGCTCAGCCTGAGGCAGGTAGAAGCTGAGCAATCACAGAAGCTGATCAGATGGCGAGGCTTTCACCGTGCTTGTGAGGATGCTGCCTATCAGGCTTCCTGCTGTGTTTATGGGAGCTAATTAACACCAAACTGGTCCAGGACCTCCCTGCCAGTGTGCATGTAGCAGCAGTTGAGCCTCGTTAAAAAAAAAAAACTAACCAATGCTCTGTCAGAGTCACCACGTGTGTCAGACGGCTCAGCGTGGAAGAGACGGCGAAAGACGTGAAGCGTGTGTCATCACTGAGAGCCTCTGAGAAACCTGATCAATCTGAGGTTAGGATGTGAGCATTCATCACTCCAGCCTGTTTAGACTAGTAGTTCTCAGTCTGTTCGGCCTGTGACCCCCAATATAAAGGTGTCAGAGACGGGGGCCCTCACTGTACCTGAAGATGGTTGAACACAGACATGAACATTGAAGAGCAGTCATGTGGAGACAGGGCCATCTATAAGGGGGAATAAAGGGGAGAGGTTTTTTGGGCCCATCCATAAAGTCAGCAAAATGATGGTTCATTGTTCTATGAAACTGTGATAACCACATTTATTTATTTATCTGAATAATATCCACTCTTATCCAGGAAGTTTATTTGCACCATAGTATATCTTAAAGATGTAAATCCTTGTTTTGATCAGAAATAATATGGATTGGAAGGGACCAAAAAATGGTGGAAAAGGTTGTGAAAAAGGGTTTTAAAAACCACAAAGTGTCAATATTGGCTTAAAAGTGGGAACAATTAGTTTAAACTGGCAAATAATGGGCATGACAAATCAAGAATGTGGTTGAATTAGCAAAAAAAAAAAAAAAAAGGCATTACATATGGTGAAAAGAGATTAAAAGTGATAATAATAGGTCAACATATGCGACATTAGGTGGGAAAAGTGGTGGAAAGTGTTTTAAAGTGCTCAAAATGTCTTTAAAGTGGGAAAAATTTGCAAAAAAGGCATTGAAGTTTGATGGAGAAGTGGCAGAAATGGGAGTAATGTAGCAAAATGGCATTAAAAGGAGCAAAGTGATGAAAATAGGTTAAAATATGGCAAGCTTGGTGTAGTTGCAGAAAAAGGGTAAAAATAAAGAAATATATATGTATATACTTAGTTTCTTAATAGCACCTGGCGACCCCCTCCCGTTGTCTCGTGACCCCAAATGGGGACCCAACCCCAAGGTTGAGAACTCCTGGTTTAGACAACCCCAATTCTGAGAAAATCTCTATCAAAGGCTCTGTTTTCCATGTGATGGTTGCTTCATGCGTGGCTGCACTAATCACCCTCAGAAACAGTTGCTATCTCACTCAGGGCTTCAGATAACATTTCCTCTAAATGTGCATATACATTCAATACTCATGCTTTACATGCGCGCTAACACATTATACACATGCCTGTAGGTGTAGGCCATCACTTAAACATCTTTGTAAGTAAGTAAGTAAGTAATATTTATTTATATAGCACCTTTTACAGACAGGAGTCACAAAGTGCTTCACAATGCATACAGTGCATACAATACAATACAAATTACAGTTGCAGTCACAAAAATATGATGGTCATAAAACAACCCTTTATCACTGGAATTTTTAAAATGCTTTCTGAAACAGATAGGTTTTCAGTTGGCTCTTAAAAGCATCAACGGAATCAAGCAGACGCAGCGAAAACGGAAGATCGTTCCAGAGCGTTGGCGCGACCGCCTGGAAGGAGCGATCTCCTCTGGTCTTGTAACGGGTACGGGGGACCATGAGCAGGTTCTGATCCTGGGACCTCAGCCTCCGGGAGGGGGTATAAGGACACAACAAGTCTCTAATGTAGGAGGGAGCCTGACCATGCAAGGCTCTGAAGGTCAGCACCAGAATTTTAAAATTGAAACGGAAAGTGACTGGAAGCCAATGAAGGGCTTTTAGAATGGGAGTAATATGGGCCCTTTTGTTTGTGCGAGTCAGTAACCTCGCTGCAGAGTTTTGTACCTGCTGGAGACGAGACAGCGCCTTTTTGTTTAGACAGGAAAATAGGCTGTTACAATAGTCTAAACGGGAAGACACAAAGGCGTGGATAATCATCTCAAGATCATCTCTGGACACAATTGAACGTAGTTTAGAGATTTTCCTCAGTTGGTAAAAACAGTTCCTTGTCAGCAGTTTAGAGTGGTGCTCTAATGACCAGAAGAATGCCTTGAATTCTTCTGGACTTCATTTGATTCATGTGGAAGTGTTGAGTTCTGCAGAGTCTCATTGTTGGTCAAAGCTCTCGCTCTACTTTGTCTGCTTCCGTGTAGCCTTGTGTTGCATTTTGCGTGTGTGCGTGTGCGTATTCATTTTTGCCAGTGGGATCGATTGACAGCTGCAGTAGTTATGGCGCTGCTCCGGGGGGGGTTAGATTGTGTCGTACATTACTAATGTGAGCAGGCTGCAAAGAGAGATCACTCCCCCACAAAAGCGCACACAAGCAAAACCGATGAATGTTTTTTGTTTGGTGGGGAATAAACTTCTTCAAAGGCTAGAAATTTCTACTAATGTGTTAATATTAAGGTTGCAAGAAAAACTTGATTTTGCAATATGTTGCGATATTTCATCGTGTGATTATCGTGTCGATCCAAAAAATGTTCAAATCGAATTTTTTAACCGTGTTTTTTTTTTTTTTTTTTTTAAACAAAAAAACTATTTAGTGGCTCTAACATATACATAGCACGTAAACTCCTGGTCACATCAGAGCTTGTTAAACTACTTCACTCCTCGATGCTTTTTAGCTTGAAAGTTGATTGCACTTTATTTTCATAAAACATACAGGGCACTTTGATAGATGTATGTGGTTATTTTTTTAAAAGAATTTAAGAACTTAGCAGAATCTGTTGTAGAAGCAAGCAAAAGTTCAACTTTTTTGAAAAATTTTATTTGACAGTTTGATAAACATACTTGAATTACAGTTACATTTACTTGCTCTCGCAAGTTTAAAAAAATGAAATAAATTGTATTTCATACTATTTTGTTCTGGTATAGGTGAAATTTGTAATTATTGATATTGTAATTTACAGTATACTGTATATCATATTGCTTAGTAGGGATGTAACGATTAATCGTAAGGCAGTTAAAAATTGATTCATAGGTATCACGATTGATATCGATCTTCTGAAAATTGAATCGCAGTACTTTTTTTAACCAGCAGAGGGCGCTATCAAGAAGTGTAGGCGGCGGGCGGAGTCTGCTAATAGTTTCTTTCTGGCTGCCTTCTACTCTTAAATATGTTAATAAATGATTCCTCACCCCTTTAGCACCGAAAGAATATCTGTAATATTACATGAATATCTGTAGAAGTCACGTTGTTCTATTAGCTCTGTCTGCTAGCATAGCATCTCTTCTTCACTGCTAGATTAGCTGCATGCCAACCGACCACTGGGTTACCAGCGCCCTCTGCCGGTCCCAACAAATATCTGACGTAAATACAGGGCAATGACGTTTTTTTTTTTTTTAAAGTCCATGCACTTTTAAAAAGAAAAATAACTATTATGCAGTTTTGCATTGTTTATTATAGAACCAGAATTTAAATTAATAAGCTTCTTCTTCATTTGTATTATTCCTTTATGTGTTTAATTCGAGATTTATTTTTTAGTTAAATTGCATTATTTTGAATAGTTTATCAAGGGATTCTTTTGATAATGAAAAATAAAAGGAAAATAGTACAGTATTTTCTATTTTAATAAAAAGAATCCTACTGCTGCTCAACGCAACAGTGGATTCACTGCTGATTCTAATGAGCAGCAGTAGGATTATTTGCATGCACACGGAGCTCTTCTTCTCTCCTTAGTGGCGTCTACGAAACAGCAGAGATGGAACTGTAGCCACCTGTGGCCACAGATTTTTTCGGGTCACGGTTTTAATTCATCATCTCTCAGTAAACAAAAGAGGTTTACAAGGTTTTTAACTGATTGTTAGAGCAACCCAAAGCAGCACAAGTTGTCATTTTGACCGAAAAAGCTGCTAAATGATCTCGAATGCTTCACCTCCTATAGAACTCAATGGACTAAAAGGGGTTAATCATTTCTACATGGTGGCGCACTGGGTAAAGTAGTCCCAGTTTTAAAAGTTAATAAAACAAATATGGTGCAAAATAATGCGTTTTGTTAGGCATAGATCTCCTATTTCAAAGGTTTTAGGCCACATTTATAAAAAACAGTGGAGAATGCTTTAATATTCATGTGTCGATGTGTGTTTGCTGTGATACAGAGTCTCTATCACTCTGTGTCTGGCACCCATCACACTGATGCTTATGGTGTGACATGATTACATCAGTTAAATCATTTCCCTAGTGATTTAGAAAGCCCCTCTCCTCCCCAGCATCACCTTATCCCCCCCCATCCACTCCCTTTCTCCAGCTTTGACCCCTCACCTCCCCTCCTCCCCCACTCCCTGTTCTCCCTTGGTGACTATACCTCACCCCCTAAGCATGGCAGCTGTCTTCTCCTGTAGGCATTACATCATTGGGAGAGCAGCCTTGTTACTGATCCCCAGACACACACACACACACACACACACACACGCACACATAAGATGCAAATCAGCATCCACCATGTGCCAAATCAATCCACTATCCCTTCCTTCCACGTTTCCATTGACCTCAAACGAGGGTAAAAAGAGACTAACTTACACATCCATGCATTAACATGTTGCACAGCCACACATTAATTTACCCCCAGTGTTCATCACCCTGCCTGATCTAGAGGATGACGTCTCTCTTTCCTGTGATATCCTGACAGACGATCCACGGTTTAGAATGACGCTCCTGTCACTGCCTGTTTTAGTAGGAAGGAAAATAGGATGAAGTTCAGCTAAATAAAATATGTGGAAAGGGGAAATATTGAATGAAGTTCTGTATATTTGACCTCAAGATATTTCTCTTTTTCTTATAAACGTTCATCCATCCATTTTCAGACCCACTTTGTCCTATCTCAGGGTCGCGGGGCAGATAAACGTAATATTTCTATTAATCATTCTTGAATAAGAGTCAGATTTGATTTGCTCGAGGCCGCACTATTGGGCTACGCAAGGAAGCGTCCTAAAACAAATGTACATGAAGGTTTGTAATCCTAAAAAAAAAAATCAAGTTGGAATGTTCTGAGTTCAAATCCAGTTTGTCACCTTTCTGTGCAATAATTTTTGGTAAAAAAAAACAAAAAACAAAAACAAAGAGAAAACATGAATTTCACCAACAATTTTAAATGTGTTTAAATTTACGTTATAATTCAGATTTTTCAACAAAAAAGTAACATGCGGTCATTACAAGCATCTTCTGTTCATCTGTGTTGTAAAAATGTAAGCATTTCTTTTCTTCTTTTAACTTTTAAAGAAAAGCTGATGTAAGGTTACTAAGGGTGTCCACATCTGATAATGAATATTAGTCTGACATCAGAATAAAAGGGTTTTAGGTGCTAAAAAATACTAATAATCTGAAATCGCTGATATAAAGAGCACTCCAATATATTGTAGAATGTAAATTGTAAAAATGTGCTTATGTTTAAAGTTAAACTAAGTATTTTGCGTCTTCTCTTTTTTTTTCTTTATGTAGAATTTTTAAGGTTAAAATATTTGTAATTCATTAGTTAATAATAAATGCCTTCTGTGGCTGACTATTGTTATATCATTTGACCAAGCCTTTTTTTTTTAACATTCCACACTACAAAATCAGTAATAAAAGTATGTGCTGATATCGTATCATATTGATATTGGTATCTGTCAACACCTGAGGCAGTAATATTAGTATTTTATCAGAAGTGATAAAGTGTTATCTGGAGGTCACATTTTTTTTAAATTAATATTTCAAAAAGCCAATTTATCCCAATAAAGCCTCCAGGACATTACTCAGGCTAATCTGAGACACAAACAAGTTGTAATGCCTGGTAGAACTATTAGTGCACGCCTTCAAACATTCTGCCTGCTCTCAGTCTGAGGAATAGTTTAACCAAAGGATTTTGGAAGGTCCAGTATTTCTCATTCTCTGCATCTCATACTCATCTTCACCCCTGTCCTCGTCTGTTTGTCCTGCTGTTTGTGTGTGTGTGTGTGTTGTCCCAGTAACGAGCCCTGATCCATAAAAGAGTCCCTGAAATTTAAGCAGGATCTCAGAGGAAGGGGGTGCCCAGAGTGAGTGTCCCACCTATTTCTGTCGCTGCAGCGCGCACATGTGCCGTCAATATAAAAGGACTGGCTGTCATTAATAGCATCTTTGCTGTAATCCTTCAATTAACACACCTACTATTCTGAGCCTTGTTACTCTGCTGAGGAGGAGGAGGGGAGGGGGGGTATAACGGTAGTAAGTGTGTGCTGTTTGCTTTAGACACTGACCATTAGGAACATCAACAGGGTTCTCACAGTTTCTTAAAAAGTCTTAAAAAGGCATTAAATCTAAAAATAAGCCCTCAATTGTCATTAAAATGTCTTCAATTCTAACTTATAATAAGTATGATTTTATGATTGTAATTAGTCACATTTCATATTAAATGGTAACATAATCTTTTTAATTTTAATGTATCATTTACCATAACATGACTCACGACAGTGGAACAAACTTCAAAACAGTAACGTGGTTGCAGCTGGACTCTGTGCAGATGTGTCATGCTTGTAGCTACTTTCAACAACATGGGGAAATGTAAATTTATCATAAATTGCCTGTCCAATGAAGAGTTATCTTAATGGCTTTTATTTTTTGTATTTTGGTTGTTTTATAGATTTCTGGCTATTTTTGTAGTCATCTTGGGTGATTTTAATTTTTAGTCTGTTTTTTTGTGTGTATTTTACTGTTTTTTTGTGTATTTTTGTTTGTTTACTTTGGGGGCCACCAGTTGCACGTCTAGACACTGGAAGAAATGTACCCTAACCCTCTGTACTTGATGTGGCGTTGTTTTTGATAACGGGTCCTAAATCAGCTGTAAAATACACTAAAAACAAATATCTATCATCTTATTTCTTTTTTATCTATTGGTTACTTTGTATGGCTTCGTAATCAATGAAAGCATAGGTTTTCATTTTTTTGGTGTGGGTGTCTGAGCCTTTTTTATGTCTGTATACCACTCGATTACATTTTTTTATGGTAAAATGTGGGAAAGCTTGATATGAAACATTTTTATTAAATGTTAACTACATTTATGTAGAACTATAACATGGTTCCCTGGTTTTCAGTGAAATTATATTTGACAATTTGTTTTATAGAATTTTCATTGAAATTACAATTACAAAGTGAATTATCTAAACTCAATTACAATTTCATTACAATTTACGACTAACATAATTTTTTAATTACAATTATATTTATGTCATAATTGTAATTAATTTGCAATTACGTGATTACATTATGATTGATCCCAACCCTGGAACCCTGATCAACCAGCAGCCGTTGTGTTTGCTGCTGTTTGTTTACATTTCTGGGAGTTCCACAGGTGTCTGGAAATGTTTCAAAGTAGCTTTATGGCCTCAAACCACACAGACACAACAGCTTGAACTGGGAAGTGGATTCAAACTGGGGCTGTGATTGCTGTGTTTGAAGTGTAGTGACCCCCATTGACCACTGTGGAGTGCTCCACCTGCTCCATCCAGCTGTGAAAGGGGAACCATGTGTGTTTTTATGGGATCGTTGTCTGCATTTGATTCAAAGCTCCTTTCTTGTGAGGCCAAGTAACTTTTTTTCCCTCCTCCCTGTTGTTCAGAGGGTAATGTTCTCAGCCATGTGTGATCTTTCAGGCAGTCGTCAGTGATGAGAAGAGGTCAGTCAGCATGCTGACCCCTAAACTAGGCGACTCGTATGAGCTTAAATGTGCTTTTTACTGAGTTGTAACAAGAATTCTTTAATGAAGACTTTTTTTCTTCTTCCCTTCACTAATCTTCCTTTTTCTTCTGCTTTCTTCTACATTGTCGACGCAAAAACCCAACTATCGTCATACCTTTCACTTCATCCATAAACTTTTCTGTTGTCTTCTCGTTGCCTATTTTCTGTCCATTATCATCACCTTCTAAACAAGCGGTTCTCAAACTTTTTTGGCTCAAGTACCCCCTTTTCTCTTATTTCTGAATCCAACTACCCAATTATGTCCAACTACTACATTTTGCTCAGAATTCTGTGAAAAAAAAACAACTCTAGATCATAATGATGGAATAACATACATTTTAAAGAGTCTCATTTTGTAAATAAGTGGAATGAAACAGTATTCAGTGCTTTCTGAATATATTTATTTCTATAGTTTTTATGTTAGTGAGGTACTAAGACTGACCCTTGTATTTTCAGTTCTTATCAAGATCATTTCCATCATCTTTCTTCTATCATTTTTAACTAAAAATAAACATAAAGCCCAATATTTTTTATGCTTTTATTTGTTAACTTTTCACTTTCACAAGTACCTCTTGTAGTGCATCGCGTACCCCTAGGGGTTCTCGTACCTCCAATTGAGAAACATCGGTCTAAACCACTTAAATACAGCTTCTCTCTCCCCATCTTCCAGCTACTTCACTTCTTCACCTGTTCATTTGTAATCCTGTCCATCCTGGTCACCTCAGCAGTATTCCACTTTCTTTAATTTATTTAACATACACCTCTTTGACTTTTACTAAACAACTCAAGTCTTTTCCTAACCCACATTTTGGACAATTATTAAGGTGTAATCAAACAGACACAACCAAATGTACTGTTTACATATTAACCAATTTGATGACATTATCTAAACAGATGGCGCTAGGACAAATAACACTCTCAATCGGATCAGATTCAGACATTTATCCAAAATGACTCGCCTTCAGTATCATCTTGTACGCTCTGCTCTTGCGCAGGTTTAGGCCTTGTCGTCTACATGTTTGTCATTCCATAGTAAAGAAGACTATCTTATCAGATGGATGAAGGGCAGCCATCCAATATCTTATCACCCCCGGTCTTCCTTTTTCCTTCACTTGTCTGCTCCCATTCTGTGTGTTCTCCTTTTTCCTCCACTCATCTTTTATTTGATGTAAAGATGAGAACATTGTGTCCAAACTCAGGCACATTAAAGATAAACGGAAAGATCACACTCGCATCGCCCCGCTTTCACAGATGAATCAGCTGTCATTGTACAAACATGGTCCTAAACATGATACATGGTACATTTAAGGGAATCCAACATTATTAGTGTCCTTTTGAAGTTCAGGGACCTTCTTGCATTATTGTTTGACTTTGTGGAGAAAAATAACCTCCTCAAAGTCAACCATATTAGAGTTCATTAAGACTTTGAATCAGCTATTCATGGGCGAATGGCTTAGTGGTTAGCATGTCCGTCTCACCGCAAGAAGGTCCTGAGTTCTAGGGTGGACACTTGTGCAGAGTTTGCATGTTCTCCCCGTGCTGCGTGGATTTCCTCCGGGTACTCTGGCTTCCTCCCACAATCCAAAAACTACACTATTAGGTTGACTGGAGTCTCTAGATTGCCCGTAGGAGTGAATGTGAGTGGTTGTGTGTCTGTCTGTGTGTTGCCCTGCGTTGGACTGGTGCCCTGTCCAGGGTGTACCCCTTCCTAACGCCCAGTGTGAGCCAGAGATGGGCACCGGCAGACCCCAGCGACCCTGGAAACAGGAACAAGTGGGTATAAAATTAGATGGATGGATGTTAAAAGCCTTGCTTTGTATGATATAGAGGTTTACGAAAGGGGTACATGCTGTCATTGCTTATACACGTCAACACAAGTGTCTCTAGGTCAAGTGTTGTTCTCAGTAATCAACAGCTCAGGCTCTAATTAGTCTTGGAGCAGAGTATGCTGTTGATGGACTTGTCCTAGACTTTTTTTCCCGCCTTGATAGAGGCCAGTTCTGAATTTAGGCCCAGAGGTGGCCGCATATTTTCTGCGTGAGTAAGGAATGCGGTTACATGCTTTAGACATTAGCTATGACGGAGCTCTGGCTCCATAAGAGAGGGAGTTAGCAGAGTAGGAGGAGGAGGAGGAGGGTTTAAGCTCATGGCAAGTGAGCTCATTCAGCCTCGGAGCTTGAGAAGAGTGTGCAGCTCCGTCATCGTCTTTATACAAGGAGGTGGGGAGAGGGAGGAGCGTCGGCCAGGGACTGAGCGAATGAGAGACGAGCAGAGAGGAGCAGCACAACAATAGTGGGCTGCTCTTCTGGCTGTGGACTCACAGACACAGAGTGGAGGCTCAGAGGAGCACACACAGGCGCTCTGTGGAGCAGCTGCATGCAGATTACAGCTGTAATTACAGGCGGCGCTTCTGGTTTTCCTCACGGCTTTCTCTCAGGACGCTCCAAGAAACCATTTTCTGTGGTTGTTGCATCGGAGTTTGGCCGTACGTCGACTCGAGGAGCTTGTCCACAGACTTTTTGGACTGTGTTTTTCTTGGTCTGAGAGTCACTGCCTGGACATTGGAATAGATCTGTTGGTGCCATTTGGTGGACTTTTTATCTGAGCTAATCTGTGGCTCTCCTTCTCAGTCTTTACCCTGAGAACACTTTTTGTTGACTTTCTCCGCGTTAGGGTGCAGCTCCGTTTTGAGGGAAGGAGCATCCGATTATTCCATTACTGTGTGTTTTCATGAGGCCAAGCGCATCGTAGGGGATGCCTCTGGATGTGGTGATTACCCCAGTGGAGGACTGCTTTTGGCCAGACCTGCACGGAACAGACATGAGGCTAAAGATCAGGGTCCGCCGAATGAAGGAGGGGAGGGAGCTTCGAGGTGTGTATTTACAGCAACCTGAATAACATGTGATTTAAATGTGTATTTGTGTGCATTGTGTAATGCAAAGACAGACTGGTGCATTTGCTGTATGCATGGATGTTAAACTGGTATGAACAATGTTTACAAAGAGGAAAGCCCATGATTACAGTCTAATGCTGCAGCTTAGTATAATGATACGGTGACTCTGAGGAACTGATGTGTTCCACCTCAGAGGGTAATAGAATAAATGTGAAGTAAAAAAATAAAAGTTTCTTTGCAGCAAAGAAAACACGTTATGGACGAACACGCATTTAATTTGTTTATTAGGAGAGAAACAGGAAGCAGGGGGATTAGTGTGATGACATCATGAAAATGAGAAGCAACGAAGAGGAAAGAGGTTGGAGAGAGAAAAGAGCTCAGGGGTAAGAATGAGCTCCATGACCCACGTCATGACATAGTGCTCATGCTCTTTCAGCCTGTAATCATTGACATGTAAACTACCACAAAGACTCTTTCTTTTTTCTCTTTCTGCGCTCCTGGCTTCTCCCTCCAACTCCTCCTGCTCCCTCTCTCCCTGCAGAATAGTTTAGATAACATTATCAATATGTGTGCAGTCTGTGTGCACAGCAGGTGTTGAACATTACACTGTTTCACACAGAGCAATGAGGCAATACAATGTGAAGGTTGTGGAATAAAAGGCTTTTTCTATGTAAAGCTGACCACTCATCGTCGGGTAAAGAGAAAACTGTCAACCGAGTGAATCCGCTGCGTTATAAACAGGAGACACTATTAATGGGGTGAAGCTGGCCTGCTGTTTGCATACTGGGGGTATATCAAAGTGCTGGTTTAGTGCAGTCAGCACCGCAGCTCTCTGCACCTGCCACTCTTCACACTGTCTCTGCTGTTCCAACTCACCTCTAAACTGGTGAGCACAGAAATCTAACACATTTGCCATCAGCGCATGAAAATAGAAGTATGTCTCAGAGATGCTGAAACACATTAACACACCTCTGTGGAAATAGACGTGTTAATGTAGATCAAAATATAGAAGGTGTTTATTGTTCTATATTGCAGTAACACATCAGTGCTAAAGCAGGATAGGATCAAAGTGACATGCTCCCACTATCAGAGCACAGAGACTGTAAAGTGTTTAACCATTAGCCTGGTAATTAGACAGTTGTTTCCGTGCATGGTGGAGCTGACACCCTGTGTGAAAAGCGATGACCTCATCCTGCCAGCTCATGCATGTTGTATCAGACACACATTAGCCGCTCCTCCTGCTAACACAAACACACTCTGTAGGTGCTTCTTCTTCAGGCTCCACCGCAGCCTTTGTGAAGCTGAGTGGAACATGTGCACAATGATGTCATGTTGGGGTGGTGGAGTTGGGGGGGCGGGGGGTACATGGGTACATTCAGATGCTAATGTCCCTTCATAGTGGAGAGGACAGCTGGAGGGACACAGAGGATGGCGTCATGTCTCCCCTGATATGAACTACAGAGGAGAGCGGTTAGAGGGGGGTAGGTGGGTGGGGGGGGGTTGCAGGGCAGTCATTCATGCAGATCAGTGCCCCCAGGCCGTGTGGGTGTGTATGCGCCCCCCCACCCCATCAGTCCATTAACAGACGAGTTAAAGAGGACAACTGAACGCTGCACTCAGAGGCAAGAGGAAAGGGAGGGGGGTGGGGGGCCTTGTATTGACAAGGCAGTCAATTGTAGCGACAGCGGTGATGTAACAGCACAGCTCGGCTCCTGTTAACCACAACTGCCAGGCAGGTGTTTGCTGTCCATACGTCTCCATCTGCTCACATAGAGCTGCTTCCTGTTTTCATCTACGCAATAAAGTCCACTTTTTTTAGGGTTAAAACTAAAGCGAGAGTTTTTAGGTCAGATGTTGAAACCGACTGACAAGCAGAGGGACTGGGAAAGGAAAATAACCAGTTACACGAATGACGAAGTGTGCTGTAAAATATGGAAAAAGGAAGTCACGGCTGGTGTTGCCCATGGCGACACAGTGCCCTCTTTCCCGTCTGTGCATTTTCCCTCTGCCTTGGCTTTGACCATTTTAGTTTGTTTTTTTAAGAGTGTGAGTTATTCACATCCTGTAGAGAACACTTTGGATGTTCTGATGTTTAATTCCGACCAGAAACCTTTGTGTTTGTTTCAGAGTTTCATTCTTACTGTATTGACATAATGGATGACACATTTAAATCAATCCCTCCGAAAGCCTTTAAAACTCTACTTTTTCTTATATTAAAATATTGAAAAGCCAAATTATTATTTATTTCCAACAAAAATGTGGGAGTAGTTATTTATGTTTCTCAGCATTTTAAAAGCAGATGAATGTGTTGGATGTTTCTGATGATTCTGTCATTCTGCACTGAAGATGAACTCATCACTCCCGCTCTGATGTCATCCCCACAGACAGCTGGGCTGGTTGGTGTCAGCGTCCTGAGGTATTTTCAGTGACCTCACTGTAAGCATAACGTGTGCTGAGATTGGACTTGACATGTGTGTCATTCCTTGTCTTGCGGAGGATGAGGGACCGTGTCTCTCCTGTGGACGTCGTGTCTTTTGTCTGCCCCTGTTTTATCTTGACGGCTCATGAGTTCACGTATCAGGCCAACTGTCATCACTTCCCCTCCTTGTTGCCGTGGCAACCTTAAGTGGAGTGAGGTCCAGGGAGAAGGGAACACAACGGTATTATCACCTCAATGACTGATGTCCACGTAGAGCTTTGACTAGGAGGAAGGCGTTTGAATTGCATTGACGTGATGTCACTGCTCATACTGAGCAACAGCCAGATACACTTTGTCCTGCTTCCTTATCTTAAACTGCAACAGTCTTCCGTCATGCCTGTAAGTCCTGACTCACCCAGTGACGCTCACCAAGGCAATTTGTTCAAGTGTTTCTTAGTAAAGCCTTAGTAAAGTTTCTTTTTTTTTATTTTTAATTACTATTTTATTGTCTTGTCAACAGAAAAAACAAAAACAAACATTCCTTTACAATACAAGCACATTTCTTCCAAACTCAATGTCCTTAAAATGTCCTTACTTGTATTAAAAAGAATTCTTACCAAAAAAAAAAAGAAAAAGAAAATAAACTGAAAATAAAAACGGGGAAAAAAGCTCAGAACTGGGGTGTAATTGAAAAACCTTCACAATGATCTTCCCAGCTTCAGTAGAAAGGAGAACCCTCCTCAAACTTGTCAAATCTATGTTAGGCAAGGCAAATGTATTTTAAACACAAGGCAATTCAATGTGCTTTACATGATCAAAAAGTGCAACAGAAAAGATTCAACAGCTTCAAAATCAATAAGAACATTAAAATCAGCATTAAAAACATTAATTCAACAATACCATGATTAAAAAATCTCCCTCTCAATAATACCCAGTAGAGAAAAACAGTGCCTTTAACTTGGATTTGTCGAACATATAGTAATTATCCTTTCCAGATATTGTTACGTTTCAACTTTCAGTCTAAGTGGCGCGTTCAATTTCTCCATAAATGGCCAGTGTGAATATTTCAATGGAGCGTTTCATTCATCTGTTAACCGACTCACTCCCATTCTACCAACACATACACACAACGTTCCTTTACGGGTGGCACGCCTTGTCTTGTGTCCTTCTAACAACTTTCTAACAATGTCCTCAACATAGAAAGGGAAATGGCTGCTGTGTGATGCAAGGAATTTCCTGCTTAACTGTCGTTCATACTCGTCTATACGTGTAAGCTTCTTTGTATGTGCACGTGTTTTCTCCAGGAACAGCAGCCTGGGAATTAAGGTACCAGGAAGAAAGGTCTGAAATAATGCTGCCCTCATTCTGTTTTTTTTAATCAGCCAATGCTGGAGCCATGTGAGATCACTAGAGACAGGATGAGTGACAAGCCCCGCACAGTACAAGGAAGAACAGAACTTTCTAGAGAAGCCAGAGGGGTTTCCATTTAACTCTTTACATTAAGTTTTCCTATATTTTTCCCCCCTCTACAAGTTACTTGATCCGTCTTTCCAAGTCTATCCCTTTCTCCACTCCGCCCCCCATGTAGAACACTGATGTCATAGCTCTGCTGGTTGCCATTAATAGCCCAAAACAGACGGGCCTTCTTCCCTTTGCTCTTAAAGGGGCAGTACATTCAGAATAGCTTGGGGGTCAAATGGAAGCTGCTCAGCAAAAAGATGTGCTACTGAATGCATTTCATTATTTCTGCAAGTGTGGTGTGTTAACTAGAGGTTTCCACATTATCAGTTGAACTGGGAGTGTGTTTCAGCAGAAATACAATGTCCTGCCTGCACAATGCTGTGTTTGCTGCTTTGGAGCAGTGATGTCATGTCTTTCTCACTCAATGGCTATGGTTGTGTTATGTGTTGGTTATTTGTATGTGTCTGTTTGTGTGTGTCAGATTTTAATAGACAGGACTGAGAAGCCTGTGTCATTCTGGGGACTTTCATGTATTGTACAAGGTCATCACGCCAATGTGCAAAAAAGGAAATTAGAAACTAAAAACATTGAGTCAAAAATGTCCTTTTTGAATTACTGGTGATATTTTCAGGACATGTCTTTTTGTCCTCGCTGTGTGTGTTTGTGTGTGTGTGTGTGAGAGAGAGGGGGGAGGAGGGGTGTTGTAGTGGGCTTTGAATGCATGGTTGTCAGAGGGATGTTACTGGGCCTCTGTCCTGGCCTTGCACCTGTGGCCTCTCTCGCTCTCATTCCCGTGGCCTGACGCAATGCTTTGCTACAGGACATGAGCTCATGCAGGAAGCAGAGCCACACACACACACACACGAATGCATGCACAAGCCAAAAGCAGAGCGCCTGCCTCTTAAAGGACCAGATACACATTCCTGGCCATGCAGCGTTAGCCTAACTCGCTCAAAGGGGCACAGAGACCCTCTTTTTTGCCTCTGCTGCACAAAGTGGAACCCAGACATTGTAGCCCAGTTTCACCTCTCAATGACTGCCAGTCAAGGGTCTGTTGTCTGCACTGCTAATAGTTGTGTAACGTTGGGTTTTTTTCAGGGCTTCCAGCCTACTGTGTCGAAAATCATTAGTGTCACTGACTTAGTTCTATCGTCTTTGTTTTCTTTACAGGAGGTTTTGCCGCTTTCTCCTCATGTTTTCCTGGCCTATGCGAGGGCAAGCCTGCCACTGCTCTACCTATGAGCTTGTCCCAGCCCTGTTTGCCCGTGGCCAACGTCGGGCCCACTCGAATCCTGCCCCACCTCTACCTGGGATCACAGAAAGATGTCCTCAACAAGGTATAATTTCATCCTCCACCCATTCACTTATGTTTTATTGCCCCTCAATAACAGACCGGTTACTGTTACCTGGCAACAAAACAAAACTGTTTACCTCTTCTGTCTCTGCCATTGTAGGATCTGATGGCTCAGAATGGTATCACATACGTCCTGAATGCAAGCAACACCTGCCCCAAGCCAGATTTTATCAGCGAGAGCCACTTCATGCGAATTCCAGTAAATGACAACTACTGTGAGAAGCTGCTCCCCTGGTTGGAAAAAACAAATGAATTTATAGGTGAGAAATGGAAAAATGCACTCAGACGGATCACAATAGCTTTTCCCAGATGTGTCTTTGTAAGCAAGTAAATCCAATTTCAATGAGTTGAAAAAATGTGCAGGCATTTGATACAACACATCCGCTCATTGTCACATTGACAAAGCATTCACGTGCAGCCAAGGTAACATGTCTGACACCTGATCACCAGGCACTGCTCATATCCATGGACACCCAGGCATAGATGAAACTTGTTAGTGATAGTTTTGGTTGTATCCGAGTATAGATATACTTGCTTATTTTCCATTTTTCTTTCAGACAAAGCCAAGGTATCGAACTGCAGAGTCATTGTGCACTGCCTGGCTGGAATCTCACGTTCAGCAACCATCGCCATCGCATACATCATGAAGACAATGGGTCTGTCATCAGATGACGCCTACAGGTATGCTCACTCCTCCCACACACAAGCGGCTGAGCTAAGGTGTCAGCCTTACTAAAAGGACAAATCGCTGTTGAAAGACGGATGATACCCTGCCTGCAGTTATATGAACAGGAAGGCAACCAAATTCATACAGAAGTCTTCATTTGGCGATTTTCCATGAGTCAGTTATATTTTTGGTGTTTAGGGCATTTTGTCTCTTAGCTTGTTTCAGTTTTTCTGTATTTTTAATTTGAACACTTTTCTGTCTGACAGATTTGTGAAGGACCGAAGACCGTCCATATCCCCCAACTTTAACTTCCTGGGACAGCTGCTGGAGTTTGAGAAGGATCTGCGATTAATCCAAGCTTTAACTTCAGACGACAAGAGCCCTGAAAACAAGAGTAAGCAGAGCTCAGAGGTGAATGGATTCCCGACCGGTTTCGAGATGAATGGCCACCACAACAACTGTGATTTGTCTGCGACAGAACCACACATCCCACAAGAAACCAAACTACCGTCGCCCACTTCCCTCCAGCAGGGCTTCAATGGCCTGCATCTCTCAGCAGAAAGGATCATGGACACTAACCGGCTCAAACGATCCTTTTCCTTAGACATTAAATCGGTTTATTCTCCAAACAGTCCCAGTACTGCACCCACACACTCTGAAGACGTCCCCAAGCTGTGCAAGCTTGACAGTCCAGGAACAGGAACATCAAACGGTGTCTGCTCCCAATCTCCCGTCCTCGATAGCCCCAGCTTCTCTGACTCTCCGTTTCCTTCACCCAGCATTGGGGGCAGCATTGGAGGTTTGGGCGTTGGAAGCGAAGGCGTCCATCGGTCTGCTTCTTCCTCATCTAGACCAAGAAGAAAAGCCAAGCACAGCTGTGGGAGTTCCCCAGTTCACTCCCAACTCAACCATCCTCCTCAGTCCCTTAACTTGTCGCTGGACCAGAAAAGCCCCACTCTGGATGAAAACCTGAAAGGGTCCATGCTCCTCCCACTACCTTCCCTGCCCACGGTGGGGTCAGGGGCAATGTGGACCAAGCACAGAGACACGGTCCAGGCCACCACTCCTGTCACTCCAGTCACCCCAACCGCAGATGCTCCTTGGCATTTTGGTGCGGAAGAAGGCAGGGAAGGTGAGATGGAGCTGGTTGGAGGAGATGGAGGCAGGGAGGATTCGTCAATGAGGTTCGGGAGCAGCTCGGCGTACTTGGCGTTTGGGTGCAGCGAAGGCGTGCGGTTACGAGACAAATCACAGAGAGAAAAGCCCCCAGTGCTTCCATCACAGAGAGACCACCGGGATTCCACTTCATCGTCAACAGGGACCACGTCCTCCAACTCAAACAGCAGCGGGACGGCCTCAGAAAAGCAGTTCAATCGACGCAGCTGTCAGATGGAGTTTGAGGATGGCATTTCTGAGACCAGGACCCGTGAAGAACTGGGGAAGATCGGAAAGCAGTCGAGCTTCTCTGGGAGTATGGAGATCATTGAGGTATCCTGACAAATAATGGACATAATCAGTGGTGTCTCATGGAGAGACAAACAGACTTGTTAGAGGGAGTTTTAGAGGAGGACGTATTAGTAGGTAGCACATTCTCTCGGCAAGGCCTACAGACAATGTCAAAGACTCCAACTCAACAAAGGACAAGATGCGGGTTAACTTGAACTTGGTAACAAATTAACTCGCATCTTCCCCTGGACTAACAGAGCCTCAGATGTGGTGCTCAGGAGTCCATCCTGAATTCTGATACAACAAGGAGGAAATGCCTGGAGGAAGGTGAGCCTAGGGGAGAGGCCGGAGGTCCTGAAACCTTTGAAATTTATTCACTCTGTCATAAAATGAAAAACAAAGTATGCAGGGCAAACATCATGTTGCATCTCTAGAATAAAGACTTCCACACATTTGAGCAAAGCCAAACACTTGCTCGTTGTGTGCTTCACTGGGTGTACAGTTTGTGATTTGAACCGAGTCCCGTGTCTCTCCTGAGTCTTGCACAGATTTGCCTCCTCCCTCCTATTCTCCCCCGTTTTTCAACATCAGCAACAGCAATGGACTTAATCAGCATCCACTCCACACTACAGCACAATGCAGAGATCACACAGACTCGTTAAAATGGAGGTACTGAATCTAAATAATGAAGGATCCTGGATTTTCTTTGTCTATAAAATTTTGAGTTGAAAACTCTCTGTGATGGGCAGCGTCTCCCCCCCCCCCCCCAAAAAAAGCACAGACTCTTTTTCCTGACTGTTGCTCCAGTGTTTCCAGTGTTAAAAACGTGATGGGGTTGAGGTTTGGGGCTTTCTGATGAGGTTTTGTTTTAATGACCCTTTATAGTCCACCCACCTGCAGTGCTCATAGTCTCCACTGAGCATGAATCTGAAAGGTTGACTTCAGACTGACAAAATACAATGAAAACAATATAAATATATATAGCAATTTGAAATGACTTGTGTTCAGTTATAGTTTTAATTTATTGTATTGGTTCATTCTGGAAATGAGAAATAATATAATGTTTTGTGGATTTATTACTTTTCTTTTTTTTTCTTTCTTTTGTTGAATTATTATTGATATTTGCTGTATGGTATTTATGAACACACTCTTACAAATACACACATTCTACAAATTCAAGCAAGCAATACGTGCCGTTTCTTTTTTTGGGGGGAGAGTGATTTTGAAATGCATTTTTCTGCTTTTATCACTGTTCAAGCCAGGTTTTTTTTTGTCATGTCGGAGAAGGATTTACACCATACTAAGATCTCCAGCTGTAATTCTTATAGACCAACCACAGTGTATGGCGTAGTCGTTGACTAAAAAGACTGTTTAGGGGGTAAAAAGTGTTTGCTCCACACATCTTAGATTCTTTAGTGTTCTGTCAATATTTTTCAATCAAATCAAACATACGCTCACTATTCTTAATTAGTCGTTCTCTCCAGGTGTGTACTACTTCAAATTTAACAGAACTTACACTCTACACATTTACAGCTAATTCAGGCATTTATTCAGCACAGACCTTTTTTGCCATTCTCAGGGGATCTTTCAGTGAGCTGAGCTCGACACACGTGCACAGCCGACAACTAATGTGCACCAACACCAATGATATCTGTCCATAAAGCTCCGTCGCTTCCTTCTTTTTCTGTTCCTTTCACTCTCCGAAGCTTTGACAAAAACTCTTCTTTTCCCCAAGTGGAAGAAATGAAACGTGCTCTCATGGTGCGAGGTACTCTATTTATTTATGATGTAAAAATGTGTGCATTTTCTTCTTCTTCTTCTTCTTCACCCCGTTTAGCTTTACACTCTGATCTCTGACCTTTGACCTTATGCTGCTGCGGCTACAGTAGGATCAAATAGACTTCTCTGTTACCCCTCAGGCCCAAAATGTCTCCCCACCTCTTTCTCTGCCCTGATATGTTGCTGAAACTATTTATGACATGTAAAACAGATGATGATGCCGGCTGTCCTATTTGCTCTTATTATTATCATTATTATTATTATTATTATTATTATTATTATTTTGTAAATATCGATGCATCCACTGATGATTTTAGAAGAGTTTTTAAAAGAAAATCCTGATACCTTAGGCTGCTTGATGCAAAAAATACCTCAGGTTCTTTTGAAAGGCTTTTCTTTCCCCTGTACATGTTTTGTGAAAATGAGACAAAAATACAAAAGACATGATAAAATACAAGTTATTCTCTGCTTCTTCTTCTTCTTCTTCTGCTGCTGCTGCTTCTTGTTCTCCTTCACATTGTGTCCACACGTGGGTGTTGTACAGTAATCTGGGCCAGAAAGAGAATTCCTCCTCGCTCTCACACATCTGGATTCCTCACTATTGATTTTATGTTTAACAAATTCAACTCAGACCACACAGAACAAATCATTGACTTTCTCTTCTTATTTATTTATTTATTTATTTTTAGTACAGTGTTTGGCATGTGACTCCATATGCTGACAGCAGGATGAATTATTTATTATAGAAGATGCATTTAGAATTGATTTCCTCTGGGGGGGAAAAAACATGTCAATCTTACATGACACTAATGCTTAGCTTAGCCTTAGCCAGAGGGAGGGTATGCTTTGTCTGAAACAGCAACTTTAAATCAACATTAAAGATGAATTTGATATAGATTTACAGCTAAAGCCAGAATAATTTTAACCCATTTGAGAATTTTCACTTGCTAGGTAACCACTACTTACGTTGGGTTTGGAGAGCTAAAAGAAAACATAATGAGTCAGGAAAACCTGCATATTAAATCCATGAACTAAGTCTGTTTACTTCTGGGTAAAAAATATAGATAATTAATATCACTCTTGATGGATGGAGGAATAGAGGGACAGGTTATCCCAAAGGTAAGTTTCTCATATTAATAGGAATGTCAACATAAAAAAAAACCCTGATGGGGAAAAAGACTATTACGCATTGGATTAATACCAGACGGAAGCTTTGTAGAATGATCACCTTTAACTTGGATAGAAATGCTAACAACTGAATACAGATGAAACATTTAAATTATGAAGTACAAATACATCTTTGAGGTGATATTACAAGAATTTTTGACCTTCACACAGTAAAAAGGAAACTGTGTCCTGAAATCCTCAAATCAATATGTTTTGGTTTAAAGGATTAACAGGTTCCATTTTACAGATAAACAAGTGTTTACTGCATTAACATGAATCAACTTTAACTTTGTTTACATAGAAGAGCTTTATATGAATGAGATGAGACTCTTTGATCACAGCGCGGGCCACAAAGATATGATGGTCTGATCCAAAAGCCACATTAACCAACATTCATGTCAGTGTATAGAATAATGACCGATCTGAGCATTAATACAGGAAATAACAAAGGTTTTGTGTGTTTTTGTTGACATTTTGTGTGTTTTTGAGTTATCTTGTGTGTTTTGTTTTTTTCTTATAACAATTTTGTGCATTTTATTTTGGTTTTGTGTCCCTTGTCTCCTTTTATGTATTTTTTGGTCTCTTGTGTTGTCATTTTGTGTATTTTTTTTTTTTTGTTGTTGACATTTTGTGTGTTTGTATTTGGCAATTTAAAAAATGCCAAATACATTGTAATCGGTTTTCTTATTATTTTTCTTCCACAACTCCATTGTCAGAACTCCTCCTAGGCTATTAGTGCACCACTAATGACACGTGTCTCATCTCATAGGGGCAACGTCAAGGATGATTTGTTGACCATTTTTGTAGCCAAAATGTCAAGGTTGCATCAAGTGTCAAAGACCAAAATTTTCTATGTCTTTATTAATATTTATCAGTTGAGTATTTTATTTAATTAGACCAAAGCTGTACGAACTACCAGTAAAAAGATTGGGAGGGGTCAAAGTTCATTACGTCACAAAAAAGACTTTTTCCCTAGAACTTGGCCACAAATTGAGACACAGTGCTCAGACTGCTACATTGAACAACATTTCCTTTCAGTGTGTGACCTTAACCTTCGCTCAAGGTTAAAAAAAAAATATATAAAAAAATGTCCCTATTTCTTGGCCACAAATTGAGATAGGGTGCTTAGACTGGTACCATTGAACAACATTTCCCATGTCTGGTGTAGAGCTGCGACAGCTTGGTTTGGACTCCAAACTGGTAAATGCTGCTCTATTGTAGCTGCTTCTACTCCTACATGAGTCCACTCACATCCTACTTTGCCTCAAATGAAGTGGGCTGCTCTAATGAGAAAGGAACTGTGAATTATTGGCATTTAACCATCGATAACCACCTCAAAAGCGCTTTTCGAGACACTCAAAGACACTTTACAGCATAAAAACAACAAGTACAGTGATTAAAGAAAATATGAATCAGAAAAAAAGAAATGAGAGTGGGAGGTTAAACGTTAAAAGATGAGTGAAACAGGTGATATTTAGAAGTGATTTAAAAGATGGGAGGTTGGTGCAGTTGCAGATGTGGCTTGGGAGGGAGTTCCAGAGGGTGGGGGTAGCGACAGAGAAAGCTCTGTCCTCCCAGGTTTTGTGCTAGGTCCTGGGGACAGTGAGTACATTTTCATCTGAGGAACGGAGGGAATGTAGGGGTGGAGCAGGTCTGTGAGGTAGGAGGGGGCCTGATTATAAATGGCTTTATGGGTGAGAAGGAGGATTTTGAATTTGATGGGCTGAGGAACGGTGAGCCAGTGGAGGACAGGGGTGATATGGTCACGGGAGTGGGTGAGGAGGTGGGCGGCTGCGTTATGGATGTATTGAAGTTTATTTAGGAGTGTGGAGGTTGTCTCAAAGAGGATGCTATTGCAGTAGTCGAAGCAGGATGTAATAGAGGCATGAATGAGGTTTTCATTTGTTTGATGTGGTGGTTGAAGAAAAGGTTATTATCAAAGATGATACCAAGTTACGGCAGTGAGAGGTGGGACACAGTGTGGAGTTATCAATGGTGAGGTGAAAGTCTGAGGATGTTTGGGTGTTTGGACCAATAAGGAGTATGTCAAATTTGTCACTATTGAGGATCAGGAAGTTTTCTTGGAGCCATACTTTGATATTAGAGAGACAGTTTGACAGTGTGGAGTGGGTTTCAGGGGTGATAGAAACGGAGACCATGACGACGAATGATTTGACCAAGGGGTAGGAGGTATATGGCAAAGAGAAGAGGACCAAGCACAGAGCCTTGGGGGACTCCTTGGGACAGGGGAACAGTGGAGGAAGAGCAGTTGTTAATGAAGATAAATAGTTTTCTGTCAGTGAAATAAGACTGTAACCAGGTGAGGGCATTGCCAGTGATATTGAGGAGGGATTGTAAGCGGGAAAGTAGGATAGAGTGGTTGATGGTGTCAAAAACAGCAGTGAGATCAAGAAGAAAGAGAGTTGAGAGTATGCTGGAGTCAGATGAGAGGAGGTGGTCATTGGTAACTTTGAGGAGGGCGGTTTCACTGCTGTGTTTGGTGCGGAATCCAGATTGAAATTGTTTGAAAAGGTGATTATTGTTGAGATGGGCTGTGATTTGTGAGGCAACAACACGTTCCAGAACTTTTGACAGGAAGGGGAGGTGGGAGATGGGTCGGAAGTTGCTCATGATGTTGGGATTGAGACCAGGTTTTTTGATGAGGGGGGTTACGGCAGCCAGTTTTAGTAATGAAGGGATGGAGGGAAAGGTGAGGGAGGAGTTGACCATTTTTGAGATGAGATGCGAGATGGTGGGGAAACAGTGCCTAACAAAGGAGAATGGGACGGGGTCCATTATGCAGGTGGAGGTTTTCATGGTGGAGAGGATTTTTAACAGTTCAGTTGGGTGGACAGGTGTGAATTTGGAGAGTGAATGAGTGGTAAGAGGGGCGGAGGCAGGTGAGGAGTGGGCGGGGGTCAGAGAAATGTTTAAAGAACTGTAGAGGGTGTTAATTTTTGATTGGAAGAATGATGGGTAGGAGTTGCATTTGTCTGAATTAAATGAGTGGGTGATGTCACAGGGTTTGTTAACGGTGGAGAAGAGAGCCTTTTGGTTATTGGAGCTGTTGTGGATAAGGTTGGAGTAGTAGGTAGAGCGGGCGGAATGAAGTAAAACCTGTACGAGTATAGGGTAGAGGGATCTGTTATGAAATCATAAAGTAATTGGGGTAGATTAACTTAAAATTGTGGGTTTAACTTCCTGAAGTAATGGGACATTAGGACAAATGCAAAAAATATTGCTGCACCTAGACCTTCCAAAAACATTAATTTATAGCAAAAATGTCTGCGCAAAGCTTTTGCAAGACATAATCTACTAACCATATATTATCTTTCAATGTTAACTATGTGATCGCCACCTAAATATGTTAGAAAGACTTCTCTGCACCAGGGGTTCTCAACTGCTCTCACCCTGGGACCCACATTTTGCCATAGTCATTAAATCACAACCCACTTTTTTTTAGAATTCAATCAACCAAATGTAATTTTTCAAAAATAGTTGAAAACACATAATTAATTGTAAATATATATATATATATATATATTCCTGTGCAACATGCATTTCATTGCATGCCTGTCGAAAGAAAAGTTTCTTTCAAAATAAAAGTCAAGTCCAACATTAGAAACATTATTTATACATTTTTGACCAGCCGTCCACAACCCACCCAGTACAGGTTGGCGTCCCACCAGTTGAGAATCGCTGCTCTATACACTGCCACCACAGTAAGCTTCACTTTAGCATCCCTTAAAGTCGTCTCTACAAAAAAACCTGATGAATAAAGTCCATATAACTATGGACCCTATGGTTCTTTTTCAATAGTCTCAGCTTGAATCCGGGAGGCCATCTTGGATTATGTCATCGCCACAGGAAGAGCATGTGCAGAACGACCGGAATTAATCTGAAGCGGAATTAAACATACAAGATTGAGGAATTATTCCAGTGGGAATTAAAATTTGAGTAAACCAACCACTTAATTTGGATTCAAGTTTACTTTGGAATTATGTGTTTACAAGGTCAATTTAAAGAGGATTTAACTTTTATTCTGAATTACAGGGGAATTAAAACTTCCATGTACAGTAAATGTGGCCAATGTGGAAGAAAGTATGTATCTGGTAGTGAGTGCAAACAAATATGTATCACTACATATGAAAAGGACACAGCTGCCACACATTAGTTATTGTTTTAAAAAATAAAATGTACTTTTCTACATTTTCTTCCCATCATTAAATAATGACTTCCATGCATCAGACGCAGTAGAGATGAGACCTAAACAAAGTCACACACACAAACCTTGTTCTCTCTCCAGATTGACTCATTGTCTGATATTGAGCTGTTTTCTTCCTCTTACAACAAAAGCTCTCTTTTTTTTGTCGCTCCATCGCTCCGCTCTACTTCCTCCTGTTTCCCAGCGAGCCCAGTGGTGATGTGATGTGTTCAAACACAACTTACAAGATCAAGACAATGGGTGGCATTCATTGTGTGGTTTGTGCGTCTGTGTCTGTCTGTTTGTGTGTGTGACAATTCATCATGTCACCCCTCAAAGGGGGTTTTGAGAACAAATGTAATTTAGATTATACATGATGTCATCCAACGACATCATTGGTGCATAAAGAGCATCAATCCCACAGCAGCACCAGTGACTCTCTGTTGTTCAAGATCTGATGGTCTGATGGGTGAGAAGAAAAGATGACTGAGAATATCACACACACACACACACACACACACATACACACGCAGGCACCTAAATGTAACGGCTTTACTGGGATCCCCAGTTTGGGCTGCAACATTTAAAACTTGGTCACTGTTTCACTTTCCTCACATTTACCCAACTTGTCTTTTATTTGAGACACATTCATGTAAAACAGCATGTTCTATATCATTGTTAAAAATGTGTTGACTTGAAAAATACATCTAAATGTAAATGTTAAATCTAAATGTAAACGTTGAATCTAAATGTAAATGTTAAATCTAAATGTAAAAGTTAAATGTGAATGGTAAATCTAAATTTAAATGTTGTGTAAATCCAAATGTAAAAGTGAAATATAAATGTTAAATCTAAATATAAATGTTAAATGTAAATCCAAATGGTAAATTTAGATGTTAAATCGGTCACCAAGTGTGAAGCTAAATGTTTAGAATTTATACAAATTTCTAAACATTCAGTAGGGGTTGAACAGACTAGTCGACTCTAGCGTGACTCTGTCCACGTGACGTTGACTACTCGCAGTACCTGAATTTTGCCCAAGATGGCGGTGCAACACAGCAATCAAGGGTCCTAGTAACTGTTAAGCCCTGAGGCTTCCTCAGAGCCGGGCGTTTAGACTTTGTTTGGACTGTTTTTACGGTAGCTTTGGCTTCCTTCACTGAAGCCGGACTCGGCTTCGGCTCTTGGTGAGTTCATCGACTAGTCGACGTCTACTCAACTAGTATGCACATAAAGTCGACTTTTAAAATTATGAAATTGTTCAACAACTAGTGGTCAGCGCATGTCGATCACGAGGCCCCACCCACACCCCACCTCCCAAGGTCTTCTGCATTCTCGATGTATTCATCACTGGCAAAAGTAAGTTAACATACAGCATAATGGTACTCTCAGCGAATCTACGTTTGTTAAACCAGTGATTCTCAACTGGCGGGTCGGGACCCAAAAGTGGGTTGCGAACCTGTATTGAGTGGGTCGCAAACAGTCTCTCATGTTGGACTTGTCTTTTATTTTGAAAGAAACTCTTCTTTTGACAGACATGCCGTTAAGTGCATGTTGCACAAAATATAAAGATTTATGTTTAAAAAAAAAAAAGAGAATGTGTGTTTTCAACAGCTAGTTTTGAAAAATGTGGGTCGCGATTTAATGGCCGTGGAAAAATGTGGAGAACCCCTGTGTTAAACTGTCCCTCTGCTGATGTGCAGCCTATACACCAGCCATTATCACACTTCTGAGTTTGTCAGTTTGGAGCGACCCCGCCGTCGGTGGTGTGGGCGGGGTCTCGTGATTGACAGGCACTGACCTGCCCACTTTGCATAATTTCTAAACATTTAGCTTTACACTTGGCGACCGATTTAACATTTAGATCTAGATTTTATATTTAGATTTAATATTCAGATTTAGATTTATCATTTAGGTGTAACATTTAGATTTCAATATTAATTTAACATTTAGATTTAGATTTTATGTTTAGATTTAATATTTAGAATTATATTTAGATTTAACATTTACTTTTAGATTTCTTTTTTATGTGTAGACATTTTTAACAATGATATAGAACATGCTGTTTTACATGAATTTCTGTCTCAAATGAAAGAAATGAGCTAAATGTGAGGAAAGTGAGCTAAATGTTTATGTTTTTATATTTGGCATGGTGGTTACACACGTATTAAACCTCCTTCATTCACTATCATTCTCCTCTCCCTACACTGATCACCTTATATGAGTGATTGATGGTGTGTCATTTTCCTTACATGAATCATAACAGGGGATCCTCACAGGATGCTCCCTCTGGGTTTGTGTGCATCCATGTGTCACTGTGTGCGCTTCTTTTTTTTTTTTTTTCCAAGGTGCCCTCGGTTGGTTTTATGTGGATGTGCATCTTCTTGGATATCCTGCTGTCCACAGAATCCTCCTGCCTGTGCTGTAGTCTGCACTTCTCTGCAGGTTTCCTCTTTCCATTGTTCAGCACTGGAGGAAAGCGTCCTCATCAACCCCACCGTACTATTTCTCCTCACTTCCTCCAGTTTGTCACATACTGTCATTATATAACACATGCTGACATACAGTATTGGCAGCTTGGCTTTGATACTAATATTGTGACATATTGAGTGCACCAACTGGAGGCAAGTACAGTTTAGTTATATTCAAAAACCATTTGTGCAGCGATGACGTGCACATTGAAATGGGCCGTACGTTGAACAAAACACTGAGATGTAGGACGTTTGTTAGTTCCTGACAAAGATGGGAACAAGTCACTGTTTCTAGAGTCTCAAGTCATGTCACTAAAGTCCTGAGTCAAAACAATCAAGTCCAAGTCAAGTCAAACTTTAACTTTAATCTACAAGTCTTACCAAGTTGTACCATAGCTAGTGCAATTTTAGAGAACAAGTTTATCTAACTGATATAAACAATGAATCACTTGAATTCGAGTACATATTTGTCAAATGATAGTGATATAATCTGACATCATGCTTTTATAAACAAACCAATCCAGCATCTTTTTAGATTTAAAATGTTCAAAGTTCCTCTGTTAACCAAACAAACAAAATCATACTGGGAAGTTAAATAAGGTAGAATTTTTCCAAATCTATTAATAATGATGGCATCATCTTTAAATCCAAAGGATATCACTCTTGGAATAATTTTCTCTGCTAGTGCGAGTACATCTCCGCCCAGCTTGATGTTCTCAGCAGCTTCCTGATTGGCTGTCAGTTTGTTTAAAGGTGGACCTGTCAATCAAATTCAGATGGCAGATTGCCATTCGGCAGGGGTTTGAGCAGATTTATTGGTCATCAATAATAATCGCATTTTATAAAACATTTTGTCAAGCCTTGCCGAGTACAGACTGAAGTCCGAGTCATTTGTTTACAAGTCTAAGTTGAGCTGCAAGTCCTTTGTTATTGTGTCAAGTCGAGTCTAAAGTCGTCAAATTTGTGACTTCAGTCCAGGTCATGTAACTCAAGTCCACACCTCTGGTTCCTGGAGCTCAGCCAATCATATTTGTGCACAGACCAGAAAAGGGTGATTGTGAGCATGAAAAGTGTAATTGCAATTTCCCCAATGATGAGAGATAGAAATGTTTCCATTTTTGAAATTGATCCAGAATTGTATTTTGATCTAGATCTCCTCCAAAATCTGATGGAATCGTCCATGGCTCAAGGCAGTGGCTCTCAACCTGTTCATTCCACGACCCTCCAAAATAAAGGTGTCAGAGACCAGAGACCCCCACTGTTGAACACAGACATGAACATGTGGACACAGGGTCATCTATAAGGGGGAATAAAGGGGAGAACTTTTTGGAGTCCATCCATAAATTCAGCAAAATGATGGTCCATAATATTATGAATCTGTGATAACCACATTTATTTATTTATCTGAATAATATTCACTGTCATCCAGAATTGTATTATTATTTGAGCCATAGGATAGTCATCTTAAAGATGTAAATCCTTGTTTTAATCAGAAATAACAAACCAAAAATGGTGCTAAAGGGGGTGAAATGGGATTTAAAAAACACAGACATTTGTTAAAAGTCACCACTTATAGTGACCAAAAACAGACAGAAAAAAGTTGTAAAAAAGGGTTCAATATTGGCTTAAAGGTAGAAACATTTAGTTTATACTGGCAAATAATGGGCATGGCAAATCATGAATGTCGTAAAATTGGCCAAAATAAGCATTAATTATGGTGAAAAGAGGTTCAAGTAAAAGTGGGTCAACATATGTGACATTAGGTGGGAAAATGTTGGAAAGGGTTTATAAGTGCCAAAAATGTCTTGAAAGTGGAAAACAATTGTAGAAATTTAATGGGGAAGTGGCAGAAAAAAAAATATGGAAAAGAAGAGATGAAAATAGGTTCAAACATGGCAAGTTTGGTGTCGTGGCAGAAAAAAAGTAAAAATAAGCTAAAACGGGCTTAAATTGTTCAAAAAATATTATCATAACACAACTGGCGACCCCCTACCAGTGTCTCGCGACCTTAAATGGGGTCCTGACCCCAAGGTTGAGAACGCCGGGCCTAAAGAGTATCATTGGTTAAAATATTATCAAAATCTTAATCTTAATCCTGTTAACAGACAAACCAATAAATAAATAAACGCCGGTGAAACTTTGACCTCCTTGGTGACAGTAATAAAAATGACTGCTTATCAAAATATAGCACTTTTTACTGGGTAGTGCTCTCATTTCTCATTTACTGTCATATTTTTATGAAATACTTTTTTATTAGGTATATTGTATTAGGTGAACATCTCCCTGCATTACTGACAGTGTTACTAATCTTTATTTTAGCAATAGTGTCCTAGGGTTACAAAGCTGTATGTGTTCCTCATAAGCATATGGCATTTTTACCATAAACATCTCACAAAGGTTTTCTTTGACTAAAGACTTTCTGTGTACAGTCGTCTCATGCATGCCTGAACTGAATTCCCTCATTCATGTGCATGACGTGATGTGACGTAGCTAATGCTTAATATTAGCCACACATAATGACGTTAACTGGTGTCCTTTGAAGTCGATGTCTGCAATGTGTGTGTGTGTGTGTGCGTGTGTAGTATCCTCTCTCCAATGGTGGCTGATGGCTACCAGACGGTTGCTGAGGATCTGCCTGGCGCCGCGTCCCAGCTTTTCTACATTGAAGCCGTAAAGAAGTGTTACATCAGCAGGCTCCAGCATTCTTTCCCCACTTTTCTGTCCACAGTGATTTTATTCTTTTCGTTTCGAACACAAAGCATCCCCGAATGTCTCCTTTTCTTCTCAGTGGGCTGCATGCTTTAATCTCAAACAAACACTCATTACACTCAAACCGCTGCTCCAACGTTACATCAGCACAGCATTCCTCGCTTTTCCACGCGTCACTAAGGATAATTGACTCGAAACAGCATTTCTTGCCCTTTTTTTTCCCATGGAACAACTCTTGTCCTTATATAACCCTGTCTTTTGGCAGCTTGCTCGTGTCCTGTTATATTTCCTGCTGTTTGACTCTCTGACATCTCTCTCATCCCTCACCTTTTCTCATACAAGTGGTTCGAAACGTTAGGATTTACAGGCTCAGAGGTTAACTACTGCTCTAGTTTTCTTCTCCTCCCTATGAACCGTGTGCTGATCTGTGTGTGTGTGTGTGTGTGTGTGCGCGTGTGTGTAGCAGGCCTCAGGTAATCCAGTTTAATGCAGTTCCTGTAGCCATAGCCACCTGTGCTCTGTACTGGGAGACTGAGCAGTTGTCTAAACCAGTGGTTCTCAATCTTTTCAGCCCGACCACCAAAATAAACGTGGTTGAACACAGACATGAACACTGAAGAACAGTCATGTGGAGACAGGCCCATCTATAAGGAGGAATAAAGGGGGGAGCTTTTTGTTCTACGAATCTGTGATAACCACATTTGTTTATTTATCTGAATAATATCCACTGTTATCCAGGAAGTTTATTATTATCTCAGCCTTAGTATATAGTCGTCCGTAAAATGTAAATCCCTGTTTGAATCAGAAAGAAAATGGGTTAAAAGTGACCCAAAATAGTCACCGCCGCCGGGAGAGAACCATCCATACATATCACCCAGGCAGGCATTGGTGAAGGGTGAAGAGGTGGGTGGGATCGGCTGCGTGTGTCTCTGCTTGTGTATTGGTTGAGGTTAAAAGGGGCGGGGTCAATTAGCATATGTGCGAAACATTTAAGTTCAACATTTAGATTTAGATTTAACATTTAGATTTAGATTTAACATGTAACATTTAACATTTAGATTTAACATTTAACATTTAGATTTAACATTTAACATTTAGATTTAACATTTAACATTTAGATATGATATATAACATTTATATTTATATTTAAACATTTATATTTAACATATATTATTTAGTTTTAGATTTAAACATTTAGATTTAGATTTAATATTTAGATTTAGATTTAACATTTATACATAAAATTGCACATGTAGACTTAGATTGAACATGTAGACTTAGATTGAGCATGTAGACTTAGATTTAACATTTAGATATAACATATACCATTTAGATTTAGATTTAAATATTTAGATTTAATGCTTTTTTTTAACCTGTGGTTAACATGTGGTTAAATGTTGTGTTAAATGTAGGAAAATGTGCTAAATATGAGAATAGTAAGATAAATAATGAAAATGTGTAATCTACAACTTTTATACTAAATTTTTACACTTGGCACCCCATAAGAAAAAGTGGTTCAAAGTGGCATGACAAATTGTGGCCATGGTTAAATTGGCAAAAATCAGAACGAAATATGGTGAAAAGAGTTTTAAAGTGACAATAATGGGTCAAAATATGCAACATTAGTGGTGGAAAGGGTTTAAAAGTGCCCAACATGTCTTGAAAGTGGGAAAACAATGTGCAGAAAAGGCATTGAAATTGATTGGAGAAGTGGCAGAGATGGGAGTAAAGTAGCAACAATGCATTAAAAGGAGCAAAAACATGGCTAGAAAAACTGATGAAAATAGGTTGAAATCTGGCAAGTTTGGCATAGTTGCAGAAAACAGGTAAAAACAAGCAAAAATGTGATCAAATTGTTTAAGAAAGATTCTCAGTTTCTTAAAGGCATCTGGCGACCCCCTCCATGCAGTGTCTTATGACCCAAAGGTTGAGAAGCGCTCGTCTAAATTGCCAAATCTGTGAGAAAAAAAAGCTGCAATTTGGAGAAAATGAACCAGAAACTGACACAAAGATCATCAGGTGTTGACCTGGTGGATTTTTGTAAAGCTTATAGTTTGGAGGGTATGGGATTTAATTGGGCCCATCACTCATTTTAATAACAATAGTTAATGTTGTGGTACTGACTGATGATTACTCCCAATCACATTCAGTGTGTGTGTGTGTGTGTGTGTGTGTGTGTGTGTGTGTGTGTGTGTGTGTGTGTGTGTGTGTGTGTGTGTGTGTGTGTGTGTGTGTGTGTGTGCTTTTATTTCATGGTATTTACATCTAGATGTGCTAAACAACTCAGGACAGAGCATGTTTTGTTTGAACCCATCCACCTTTCAAGTGAGCAAAAGTATTAGAACAGACATTATTAAATGAACTTAAAGTGAATAACATTTCATTGGTGACATAACCCTTACTTGTAATAACTGCATCAAGCCTGCGACCCATTGACTGTTGCATCATTCATTTTCCAGGCCTTGACTGCAGCCTCTTTCAGTTCTTGTTTGTTTCTGGGGGGTTCTCCCTTCAGTCTCCTCTTCACTAGGTAAAATACATGCTCTATTGGGTTAAAGCTTCATGTTTTTGAGACTGTCAATCAAAGTGAATGTGGAACTGTGCACGGAAACAAGGCCGCACGTCACAGCAGCAAACAGGTAAATATGATTTTGGCTCCTACCTGACCCATAGACCTATATCAATGCAACCTTATTATGTTCCGCAATGCACGTGCAGAAAAGTAGAGGCGTGGCTTCTGGTAGATTGCAGAGGAAGAGGGAGGAAGTGGAGCTCTTGTGGGTGGGACATCGAGACATCCTCTCAAAAACTCCGGATATCAGCTTTAAGGTCCAGTGATTGGCTTAGCCAGTCTAAGACCTTCCACTTTCCCCCCTGATGAAGTCCTTTGTGGTGTTGGCAGTGTGTTTTGGGTAATTGTCTTGTTGCATAATGAAGCTTCTCCCAATTAGTTTGGATGCATCTTTCTGTACATTTCCAGACAAAATGGTTTTGTAGACTTCAGAATGAATTCTGCTGCTACTATCATGAGTTACGTCATCAATAAAGACTCGTGAGAAGCAGCCATGCAAGCCCAAGCCATGACATTACCTCCACCATGCTTCACAGATGAGCTTGTGTGTTATGGATCATAAGCAGATCCTTTCTTATTCCATACTCTGGCCTTTCCACTACTTTGGTAGAGGTTCATCATCTGGTCTCATCAGTCCATAAAACTTTGATCCAAAACTTTTTTGGCTCATTTTTGTACTTCTTTGCAAAATCCAGTCTGGCCTTCCCATTGTTTTTGCTGATGAGTGGTTTGCATCTTGTGGTATGGCCTCTATATTTCTTCTCTCAAAGTTTTCTTTGAACAGTGGATTGCAATACCTTCACCCCTACCCCGTGAAGGTTGACAGTGATGTCACTGACTGTTGTCTATGGGTGTTTCTTCACAGCTCTCACAATGTTTCTGTCATCAACTGCTGTTGATATCCTTGGCCGATCTGTTCAATGTCTGTTGCTCAGTACGCCAGTAGTTTCTTTCTTTTTCAGGACATTCTAAATTGTTGTATTGGCTATGCCCAATGTTTGTGCAATAGCTCTGATCTATTTTCCCTTTTCTCTCAGGCTTCAAGATGGTGTGTTTTTCTCCCATAGACAGCCGCTGAAACCCAAATCAAAAGCAAGAACTATTTAATGTTTCAGCAATCAATCTAAAAGGCAACACCTGAGCAACTAGAAACACCCATCAGTCACATGTCACAATGCTTTTGTTCACTTGAAAAGTGGGTGGGTTCAAACAAAAGACTCTCTGTCCTGAGTTGTTTAACACATCTAGATGTAAATACCATGAAATAAAAACTGGATTTCTGAACTTTTGTCTCATATTTATATTTTGATCTGAAACCTATATATCTTAGTATACAACAAAAACAAAGGAATTGACCATGCGTTGCAATACTTTTGGAGGGGACTGTATATAAAAACAATATTTTGTTGCTGTACATAAGTACCTTTATAGAAAATTTGTCTTTCCTGCGTTATTTTCAGTCGACTTTTACTATGAAGAAAACAGATAAAAAAGTTTACTCTACTACGTTTCCCAGAAGCATCTGAGATACTCGTCATTTTTGGTATTATTTTAGCAGCCAATTGTGTTGGATTATGGTTGAATGTTTTTGTTGTTGTTTTGTATATTGCTATTATTGTATTTGGCAATTTAAAATTATTTATTTTGTATGTGAATGTTTTGTGTGTGTGTGTGTGTGTGTGTGTGTGTGTGTGTGTGTGTGTGTGTGTCATTTTGTCTTTTTGTT